>NW_028163041.1:0-73377 GCF_964263955.1 Coregonus lavaretus | reverse complement strand
CATTTTTACGTATGGGTGGTCCCGGGGATCGAACCCACTACCCTGGCGTTACAAGCGCCATGCTCTACCAATTGAGCTACAGAGGACCACCCAGTTGACAGAGAAAGAGTGTGTGTGTGGTGTGTGTGTGTGTGTGTGTGTGTGTGTATGGAGACAGCGTGCACGCAGGTGTATGTGAAATGTCCTGTTGTGTGTGAGTGAGCGACACTTTGTGAGAGTAGTGCAGGCCAATCTAAATATACTCCATGCAGAGAGAGAGAGAGAGAATGAGAGAGAGAGAGAGAGAGAGAGAGAGAGAGAGAGAGAGAGAGAGAAAAGGAGTTAGGGAGAGGGAGAGCTATAAGAAGAGGGCCAGGGTGGGGTGGGGTGGGGTTGGGTGGGGGGAAATGTGAGATCCAGGGCGGCTCGTTGGGATGGGATCAGTTCTACCTAATTAACTGCTACAGAAATATTTATCCAGGCTGCAGCTTGTCCACCTATCATGATGTGTTTATGTGCTGGTGTACGGTCGCCAGGGCACGGGGGGCTGGGACGGGCGGGTACAGGGGGTCTAGTTTCGGGAGTTATTTGTGGGGTGTACAGGATTGGTGCTCCTCACCTATCCCCAATCCCCACTAGCAACAGGATAAAGTTCAGATGCATAGCCCTCCCCCTCTCTACCCCCCACTCCCCTCCAGTGGTGGAAAAAGAACCCAATTGTCATACTTGAGTAAAAGTAAAGATACCTTAATAGAAAATGACTCAAGTAAAAGTGAAAATCACAAAATAAAATACAACCTGAGTCTAAAAGTATTTGGTTTTAAATATACTTAAGTATCAAAAGTAAATATAATTGCTAAAATATACTTAAGTATCAAAAGTAAAAGTACAAGTATAAATCATTTAAAATTCCTTATATTAAGCGATCCAGACGGCACAATTTTCTTGTTTTTATTTATTAACGTATAGCTAGGGGCACACTCAAACACTCAGACATCATTTACAAACAAAGCCTTTGTGTTTAGTGAGTCTGCCAGATAAGAGGCAGTAGGGACGACCAGGGATGTTCTCTTGATGTGTGTGAATTGGACCATTTTCCTGTTCTGCTAAGCATTAAAAATGTAACAAGTACTTTTGGGTGTCAGGAAAAATATATGGAGTAAAAAGTACATAATTTTCTATAGGAATGTAGTGAAGTAAAAATAGTCCAAAATATAAATAGTAAAGTACAGATACCCCAAAAAACGACTTAAGCAGTAAGTTAGGCCCTCTGTAGCTCAGTTGGTAGAGCACGGGGGGCCAGTATGAAAATGTATGCACTCACTAACTGTAAGTCGCTCTGGATAAGAGAGTCTGCTAAATGACTAAAATTGAAAATGTAAATGTACTTTAAAGTATTTTTACTTAAGTACCTTACACCACTGCTCCCCTCTCTATCCTCCCATCTCTACTGGTGGTCCTCTGTAGCTCAGCTGGTAGAGCACGGCGCTTGTAACGCCAAGGTAGTGGGTTCGATCCCCGGGACCACCCATACACAAAAATGTATGCACGCATGACTGTAAGTCGCTTTGGATAAAAGCGTCTGCTAAATGGCATATTATTATTATTTTACTCCCCCTTCCTCTCTCTACTCCCCCCTCCTCTCTCTACTCCCCCCTCCTCTCTACTCATTTTACATTTTAGTCATTTAGCAGACGCTCTTATCCAGAGCAATTAGGGTTAAGTGCCTTGCTCAAGGGCACATCAACAGATTTTTCACCTAGTCGGCTCGGGGGTTTAGAACCAGAAACCTTTCGGTTACTGACACAACGCTCTTAACCACTAAGCTACATGCCGCCCCACCTCTGCTACTCCCCCCACCTCTATCTACGCCCCCCCCCATCTCTCTACTCCCCCCACCTCTATCTACGCCCCCCCCCACCTCTCTACTCCCCCCTCCTCTATCTACTCCCCCCCCTCCTCTCTACTCCCCCTTCCTTTCTTTGCCCCTTTAAGATAAATGGACAGCTGGCCTCTCGGCACTCTGGGACCACAGCATGACGGCCTACACAGGTGCACAGAATTGCGTGTGTGTGTGTGTCTCAGTGTGTGTGTGTGTACGTGTACGTGACTGCGGGTGTGCGTACGTGTCTCGGTCTGTGTGTGTGTGTGTGCGTTCATGCATGTCTTGGTCTTTGTGTGTGTGTGTGTGTGTTGGATGGCGAGCCTGGACTGGACACCTGTCTGTGGGTTGTTTTTCTAGAGGAAAATATATTTCCCTATTTAGTGTCACCACTTTCCTTTCCCCTATACCAGGGTTCCTCAAATGGCGGCCCCGTGGATGATTTTACAAAAGAAAATCGGCTCCAAGTGATTTTTATTCAAGAAATCTATTCCCAAGTATTCCCACGCATAATAGAGAGGCATGTGATCGTCTACAAATGTAAGCAAGGTTTGAAATGTTTTAATCAAACATTATAAATTATTTGTAATTATGTTCCGACCCCCCGACCTTCCGCTCAAGAACAAAATCATCCCGCGGCTGAATCTAGTTGATGATCCCTGCCCTATAAGGACTGGCCTAGTTACACTGACAAAAACCCCACTACATGACCTAATTCTGTGCAGTGGGCCCAGACAAACAAACTAATAAGAAGTTTTAACTACACTTACTAATATCAAACTATTTAAGTATTCATGAAGCAGAATAAGGATGAACCATTATGTTGAGTGTTGGTAGTACTACATGTGATGGGAGGGAGGTGTTTAGACAAGATGCAGCCAATAATCTAGTATTCACTATTCTTAGCATGAAATATAACTCATCTTTTATATTTTCTTGGATTTAATACAAACACTGATATCAATGTTTTTAACCAAATCAAACCATTTTGAAACGAGCAAGAGTCGTACGTTTAACTGCTGACCTATTTGAGATGGATCCAGTTCATGTGTGTGTGTGTCTCAGACCTTTCAAAAGAGTAATGGGTGTGTGTGACTGACTGTGAACATATGGGTGGTTCACACAGGGATCACCATTTTGGTCATGATACCGCCATCGCCCCGTAACCCTTCTCCTCTCAACATGTACCCCTTACCACAGAATCAGGTAATGTGTCTGAGTGTCTCTCGGTGTGTATACTGCCAGTGTGTATAGTGTGTGTGTTTGTGTGTGTGTGTGTGTGTGTATGTATCTCAATACTGCCAGTGGGAGCACAGAGACAGGAGCTGTGCCAATATTGTGAACATGACTCTAGCTGTATCTCTATACAGCACCTCTTCTACCAGCCATAACTCTATACAGCACCTCTTCTACCAGCCATAACTCTATACAGCACCTCTTCTACCAGCCATAACTCTATACAGCACCTCTTCTACCTGCCATAACTCTATACAGCACCTCTTCTACCAGCCATAACTCTATACAGCACCTCTTCTACCAGCCATAACTCTATACAGCACCTCTTCTACTATCCATTACTCTATACAGCACCTATTCTACCAGCCATTACACTATACAGCACCTCTTCTACCTGCCATAACTCTATACAGCACCTCTTCTACCTGCCATAACTCTATACAGCACCTCTTCTACCAGCCATAACTCTATACAGCACCTCTTCTACCAGCCATAACTCTATACAGCACCTCTTCTACCAGCCATAACTCTATACAGCACCTCTTCTACCAGCCATAACTCTATACAGCACCTCTTCTACCAGCCATAACTCTATACAGCACCTCTTCTACCTGCCATAACTCTATACAGCACTTCTTCTACCAGCCATAACTCTATAAAGCACCTCTTCTACCTGCCATAACTCTATACAGCACCTCTTCTACCTGCCATAACTCTATACAGCACCTCTTCTACTATCCATTACTCTATACAGCACCTCTTCTACCAGCCATAACTCTATACAGCACCTCTTCTACTATCCATTACTCTATACAGCACCTATTCTACCAGCCATTACACTATACAGCACCTCTTCTACCTGCCATAACTCTATACAGCACCTCTTCTACCAGCCATAACTCTATACAGCACCTCTTCTACCTGCCATAACTCTATACAGCACCTCTTCTACCAGCCATAACTCTATACAGCACCTCTTCCACCAGCCATAACGCAATACAGCACCTCTTCTACCAGCCATAACTCAATACACCACCTCTTCCACCAGCCATAACGCAATACAGCACCTCTTCTACCAGCCATAACTCAATACACTACCTCTTCCACCAGCCATAACGCAATACAGCACCTCTTCTACCAGCCATAACTCAATACACCACCTCTTCCACCAGCCATAACGCAATACAGCACCTCTTCTACCAGCCATAACGCAATATAGCACCTCTTCTACCAGCCATAACTCAATACACCACCTCTTCCACCAGCCATAACGCAATACAGCACCTCTTCTACCAGCCATAACTCTATACAGCACCTCTTCTACCAGCCATAACTCAATACACCACATCTTGTATCAGACATGTCCCCATATCTAACTCTGGGTGCAAAACTAACAGCCGGTCCTAATTCAATTCCCGTTCAGTACTCTTCCTGGTTATGTAACTGACGGGGCCAAATGTTAACTGACTAACTACAGTAGTACACTCCAACCCAGCTGGTGTGAGGGAGACATTGACGTTTCACATATTCTCACCTTCTCAAGGATTGTTGTATGTGTGTGTGTGTGTGTGTGTGGTGTGTCCATAGTTTCACCTTCTCCTTGGCCACCTTATGGGAGAATGGACAGGTCCCGTCCGTCTGCTTACATGTACCCCTCAGGAACCTGCAATGGGAATAGTCTTCAGATCACAGAGCAGCCAATCAGAGAGCCAACACAGCCTGTACGTGTTTTTTTTTAGGGATCTGTGCATGTTAGGTGTATGTGTGTTACCTGGTACAGACGGCCACCTTATCAGGATCATGGATGTAGGGGCAGGTGTTGCCACGGTTACACTTTCCAAAGCGGTTGAAGTACATGCAGTACTGTTTCTGGGTCTTCTTCTGACGAGCTTGTCTGATGATGGCTAGACTCCTCTGAACCGCACGACTGGGGGACAGAACACACACAAAACTTTAGAAAACATATAGTTGTAAAATGATGTACAGGTAGCAGACGGTTCAAGTTCATGTTTCGTTAGACGTATGTACAGGATACACATGGTATACAACAGTGGTCACCAATCGGTCGATCGCCAAACATTTATTTAAAAAACCCAACGATAAAGCCTTGCGTTACTATTTTTATTTTATTCGTCAGGCGCTGTGTGCTGGGTAGGCAAAGTGTTCTGATTTTGAACCATTTCATGTGTCTGAAGGTACAAACTCTGCCTTCCCGGCGGGCCCAGAGAGCAAATCAAGTGCATTATAGACCTACCACTGGCCAATGGGATGTCTCAGATGAATGTGTCTGCAGTAACATAGCAGGCATATAAGAAAGCAAAGTTTGATACTGTGAGATTTAAAAACGTTTCAACCTTAACTACAGAGAGACTGTCAACGAATACAGCAAAGATTCCACACTAAGCCATAAAATGAGCTTTCTTCCTACTTCCACTCGTGCTACAACCAGCACTGCAGCTGTAATGAATGAGCAGGAAAGTGTATTGATAGGCTTGCGTTGTTATTATTAGCGGCTTGGATCTTTTTTAATATCGAGGAATATTTCACTTTCTCTGTTCATAGGAGTAACAACATGAATTTGTGCATGAGGCAGAAATAATATGGTGCGACTCGAGTTTCGCCATCAGTTGGAAGACGGTGTCCCTTTTTGGTCAGTGTCAGCGGTGGGAGAGTGGAGGGACGTTGAGCGGCGGACCCTCAGCCTGCTGCGCGCTCCCTCTGCTGAGACTGACCATCAGATGCAGGCACCATCAGCCCAGTAAAATAAAAATAAAAACTAATAATTTAAAATGTATGCTAACTCAGTAATACCACAACTGATCTATTACCTGTGTGATCATATAGCCTACCTCAAATTTTGAAATATAATTTTTTTTAAATTGTCTGAACAACAATGCATTGGCCGGGCAATTCAAGCAAAGCCAATTTGCAGTGATAATGTATTGGACCAATAGCCAACTGCACAAACCTCATTGCTAGAGCACTGTTTTTAATAGGTTAATGCTGCATAGGCTTACATTTTTAAAGTCATGTTCCAAACAGATCTGAGCCGTCGATCACGGCTTGCATTTTGACTCAGAAAGTGATCTTGACCACTGGTATACATCGTCCAACGAAATGCTTACTTGCAGGTTCCTTCTCCACAATGCAACAACAATAATAAATAATACAAGATAAGAATATGAACATTAAGTAAATGTCTCAGTAGAATATAATAAACATTTTACCATTAGTATAATACAGGAAGGCACAATTTATAGTCCAATATTTACATATATTTTGGGGAAGTGGGGATTGGTGGGCAAGTGTTTAAATTGTGCAGTATTTCCCACCTGGACAAAAGGAACACCTACGTGAGAATGCTATTCATTGACTACAGCTCAGCGTTTAACACCATAGTGCCCTCAAAGCTCATCACTAAGCTAAGGACCCTGGGACTAAACACCTCCCTCTGCAAATGTATCCTGGACTTCCTGACGGGCCGCTCCCAGGTGGTAAGGGTAGGTAACAACACATCTGCCAAGCTGATCCTCAACACAGCGGCCCCTCAGGGGTGCGTGCTTAGTCCCTTCCTGTACTCCCTGTTCACCCATGACTGCATGGCCAAGCACGACTCCAACACCATCATTAAGTTTGCCGACGACACAACAGTGGTAGGCCTGATCACCGACAACCATGAGACAACCTATAGGGAGGTCAGAGACCTGGCCGTGTGGTGCCAGGATAACAACCTCTCCCTCAAAGTGATCAAGACAAAGGAGATGATTGTGGACTACAGGAAAAGGAGGACCGAGCACGCCCCCATTCTCATCGACAGGGCTGTAGTGGAACAGGTTGAGAGCTTCAAGTTCCTTGGTGTCCACATCACCAACAAACTATCATGGTCCAAACACACCAAGACAGTCGTGAAGATGGCACAACAAAGCCTATTCCCCCTCAGGAGACTGAAAAGATTTGACATGGGTCCTCAAAACCTCAAAGTTATACAGCTGCACCATCGAGAGCATCCTGACTGGTTGCATCACCGCCTGGTATGGCAACTGCTCGGCCTCCGACCGCAAGGCACTACAGAGGGTAGTGCGTACGGCCCAGTACATCACTGGGGCCAAGCTTCCTGCCATCCAGGACCTCTATAAAAGGCGGTGTCAGAGGAAGGCCCTAAAAATTGCCAAAGACTCCAGCCACCCTAGTCATAGACTGTTCTCTTTGCTACTGTATGGCAAGCGGTACCCGAGCGCCAAGTCTAGGTCCATAAGACTCCTGAACAGCTAATCAAACGGCTACCCGGACTATTTGCATTGCCCACCCCCCCTCTTTTTACACTGCTGCTACTCTGTTTATTATCTATGCATAGTCACTTTACCTCTACCCACATGTACATATTCCCTCAATTACCTGGACTAACCTGTGCCCCCAGCATATTGACTCTGTACCGGTACCCCCCCTGTATACAGCCTTGCTACTCTTACATTTATCTTTACTTATCTCTTTTTTTCTTAACACTTATTTTTCTTAAAACTGCATTGTTGGTTAAGGGCTTGAAAGTAAGCATTTCACTGTAAGGTCTACACCTGTTGTATTCGGCACATTTGACAAATATAATTTAATTTGATATTTAGCAATCGTAATAAGAGTCTGCTAGCAGCAGTTGTGTGTGTGTGTGTATCCTAAAGTGCCTACCTGGCCACAAAACGAGTGCTGGAGGGCCGGAAGAAAGTGCTCGAGGTGGTGGGGGAAATCTCCTGTGGACTGGACCATCTCACTGTTCGGGAAAATAGAGAAAGAGGAAATGAATGGAATCAGAGAAAAGACCCCCTTTATAAAGAACAAAACATAACCAACTCAAATTGGCGTTATTAATACACCACTGCGACTGATGTGTGTATGTGTGTGCCTGTCCATGTATGTGTGTGTGTGTGTGTGTGTGTGTGTGTGTGTGTGTAGGCTGCAATGACCTAACAGCTATATCTTGTGTTATTTATTCTGTGGTGAGAAGGGGCCAGCACTAGCCTCAGCCTGGCAGCCAAAGCCAAACGTGACATACAGTACAGCCTGAGAACATCGGACAGAGGGGGTACAGGAGGGGAGTGAATGAGAGAGGGGTGCATTGGAGGAGAGGGGGGAAGCTACGGAGGCCTGGTAGCTATCCAAGCCTCTAGTTTTGGAGGGAGGGAGGGAATTAGATATAGTGGAAGAGAGAGGGGGGGAAGGCAAGAAGGCTTGACACCTATCCAAGTCTCTAACTTTGGAACATTTCAGGTGTAAGATATATCCTCCTCATCAGTGTGTGTTCATGTGATCTTGGCACTATGATGGGTGGCCACTGGCAGAAGACCAGGACAAGGCGCTTGTAACGCCAAGGTAGTGGGTTCGATCCCCGGGACCACCCATACACAAAAATGTATGCACGCATGACTGTAAGTCGCTTTGGATAAAAGCGTCTGCTAAATGGCATATTATTATTATTATTATTATTATTATTATTACAAGAAGAGGAGTGTAATCTCAGCTAAATGGACTGGTGAGATCTGAAATCATAACCGCTGTGGTGGTGGACACTGAAGGCGTGTTCAGACCATGCTGGAATGTGTGTTTATCAGGAGGCAAGTCACGAGCTGCGGGAACAGAACGGAACTCCAATTCCAGTTTTGGCAGAGTGAGACAGAGAGACAGCCAGCCAGCAAGTGAGTGAGAGCGAGAGAAAGTGAGAGATAGAGAGAAACGAATGGAATCAGAGACAGCCAGCCAGCAAGCGAGTGAGAGCGAGAGAGAGAGAGAGAGAAAGAGAGCGAGAGAGAGAGAGAAGCTCAGGTCTGGGTTTAATCTAGGTCGTTTCCCCGCCAGAAGCCCCTCCCTCCTGTCCCAGTGACAGATTACAGCTTTATTATTTCAGATGGCTAACACACAACACACCTCATTCACTACATGACCAAAAGTATGTGGACACCTGCTCGTCGAACATCTCATTCCAAAATCATGGGCATTAATATGGAGCTGGTCCCCCCTTTGCTGCTATAACAGCCTCCACTCTTCTGGGAAGGCTTTCCACTAGATATTGGAACATTGCTGCAGCGACTTGCTTCCATGCAGCCACAAGAGCCTTAGTGTGGTCGGGCACTGATGTTGGGCGATTAGGCCAGGCTCGCAGTCGGCATTCCAATTCATCCCAAAAGGTGTTCGATGGGGTTGAGGTCAGGGCTCTGTGCAGGCCAGTCAAGTTCTTCTACACCGATCTCGACAAACCATTTCTGTATGGACCTCACTTTGTGCACGGGGGTATTGTCATGCTGAAACAGGAAAGGGCCTTCCCCAAACTGTTGCCACAAAGTTGGAAGCACAGAATCGGCTAGAATGTCATTGTATGCTGTAGCATTAAGATTTCCCTTCACTGGAACTAAGGGGCCTAACCCGAACCATGAAAAACAGCCCCAGACCATTATTCCTCCTCCACCAAACTTTACAGTTGGCACTATGCATTCGGGCAGGTAGCGTTCTCCTGTTATCCACCAAACCCAGATTCGTCCGTCGGACTGCCAGATGGTTTAGTGTGATTCATCACTCCAGAGAACGTGTTTCCACTGCTCGAGTCCATTGGCGGCGAATTTTACACCACTCCAGCTGACGCTTGGCATTGCGCATGGTGATCTTAGGCTTGTATGCGGCTGCCCGGCCATGGAAAGTCATTTCATGAAGCTCCTGACAAACAGTTATTGTGCTGACGTTGCTTCCAGAGGCAGTGTGGAACTGGGTAGTGAGTTCTGCAACCGAGGACAGACGTTTTTTAACCACTACACGCTTCAGCACTCGCCGGTCCCATTCTGTGAGCTTGTGTGGCCTACCACTTCGCAGCTAAGCTGTTGTTGCTCCTAGATGTTTCCACTTCACAATAACAGCACTTACAGTTGACCGGGGCAGCTCTAGCAGGGAAGACATTTGACGAACTGACTTGTTGGAAAGGTGGCATTCTATGATTGTGCCACGTTGAATGTCACTGGGCTCTTCAGTACGGGCCATTCTATTGCCAATGTTTGTCTATGGCGATTGCATGGCTGTGTGCTCGATTTTATACACCTGTCAGGAACAGGTGTGGCTTAAATAGCCAAATCCACTCATTTGAAGGGGTGTACCTCCTCCTGTACTGGACTAGGTGCCACCAGGCCTAGCGTAGTGCCACCAGGCCTAGCGTAGTGCCACCAGGCCTAGCGTAGTGCTACCAGGCTTAGCATAATGCTACTAACAGGGCTACACACTATCATACCTTAACATACATTCCCTCAGTGGTCTAGAACAACAATTGCATGCACATGCCTCTCACTCTTTTGATCAGATTCTGTTTAACCCTTGCCTACAATGATTGGCACAGTGTATTTGTAAGTTGTGTGTCGTACTTGTTCTGTTGATTGGCGCACTGGTTGCCATGGTGCGGGACAGCTTATTGGCTGAGACGCTGTAGAGGGTGCCGCCGATCCAGCGCATGCTCCTCCCTCTACCTCTCCAGTGTTGGGCTGGGGGGTGCCTGTCCTGTCCCGGGGGACGCAGACGGCTCTGGAGCACACTCCTGGGGGGGAGAGAGAGATAGAGAGCGAGAAGAACAAGAATAGCGCGAGGGACAGAGGGAGAGGGAGAGATTGGCAAATCGTTAGTAAAGGCCCCAGTAGGAATACACAGGACATCTTGTTTGAGAAGTTTCACAATGCCAGGTTTTTTTCATTAGGAGAACTCCTGGGGAATACAGTACTTGGATCATTAGGAGAACTCCTGGTGAATACAGTACTTGGATCATTAGGAGAACTCCTGGGGAATACAGTACTTGGATCATTAGGAGAACTCCTGGGAAATACAGTACTAGGATCATTAGGAGAACTCCTGGGGAATACAGTACTTGGATCATTAGGAGAACTCCTGGGGAATACAGTACTTGGATCATTAGGAGAACTCCTGGGAAATACAGTACTAGGATCATTAGGAGAACACCTGGGGAATACAGTACTTGGATCATTAGGAGAACTCCTGGGAAATACAGTACTTGGATCATTAGGAGAACTCCTGGGGAATACTGTACTTGGATCATTAGGAGAACTCCTGGGGAATACAGTACTTGGATCATTAGGAGAACTCCTGGGGAATACAGTACTTGGATCATTAGGAGAACTCCTGGGGAATACAGTACTTGGATCATTAGGAGAACTCCTGGGAAATACAGTACTGGGATCATTAGGAGAACTCCTGGCCAATACAGTACTTGGATCATTAGGATAACTCCTGGGGAATACAGTACTTGGGTCATTAGGAGAACTCCTGGGGAATACAGTACTTGGATCATTAGGAGAACTCCTGGGGAATACAGTACTTGGATCATTAGGAGAACTCTTGGGGAATACAGTACTTGGATCATTAGGAGAACTCTTGGGGAATACAGTACTTGGATCATTAGGAGAACTCTTGGGGAATACAGTACTTGGGCAAAAAGACCCATTCAGGTTAACCACAAAGTAGTTAGGAGTTGAATGATACTGCGCTGGTAATATGCTCACTGCTCCACCACACCTCCACCCCTTTTCTCTCTGCTTGTCTCTTCCACTATATCTCCCCTTCTCTACCTCCATCTCACCTCCCTCCTCTCTCTCTTTATGCCTCCCAGTCTAACCCTCCCTCCTCTCCTCCTCCTTCTCTCCCGTGTCACAGCACTCTGTTAAATTGCTGCCCTAATGGAAAAGACGGCAGTGTGGAAATGGAGAGAATTGAAAAGAGGAGGAAATCAATGAGATAATAGGAAGGGTAGGAGGCCAGAGCAGGGAGGGCTGCCCCCGGTCCCGACGCAAAGTATGGTGCCCAACAGACACACACACACGCGCAGAGTCGCAGTCACACACACCGTTGCACAGATGCGCACCGACGCACACGCACCAGCCTAAAGAATGCACACAAATAAATATTCACACAATGACATCTAAAAGCGAAGGAAGTCACCCTCTGTGCTACGTGTGTGTTTGAAACGGTGTGTGCGTGATGTTGGGGGCAGGGGTTATGGGGATAAATTGCACTGGCCTGTCACTTCTATTTGGGTGGGATTGGGGCTGGTATGCACGGCACTGGAGGTCATTTACTGCTGTAGTTCAGATGGGCTGGAAATGTGTTTGGAGCCAGAGTTCATGCCTCCCATTACAGTGAACAGAGAGGGGACCCACAGACACACACTACACAATGCTACACACTACAACTAGCTCTACACTACACACACACACAGAGCGAACCACACATAGACAAAGACACACACAGAGAGAGACAAGGACACACACAGAGACAAGGGCACACACACACAACCAAAACAATGGTCACAAAATGACAGGTCCATGCAGTGGAGAGTCTGTGTGTAGCAGAGTAAAGAAAGAAGGAACATCACAGATCCCCAGTTAGCTCCCTCTGTCCCTCTACCGCACCAGGCCATAACTCACCAGCGGAGACACTCAGTTTCACAAATACAAGATCAGTATGTGCCCTACACAGGGCAACTGGAGCCCAGGGAGCCATAATGGTGGCTAATGTAGGAGCAGTGACTGGCTCCCAGGGAGGCTTGAGCAGGGCCCCATAGCCAGGAGAGCCATCATAGAGGTTAATGTGGATATGACATGAACACTTAACATAGACCGCAGTTAACCCTGACACATGGTGCAGGAGGAGGGAGAGAGCATTGGGGAAAATGTCAGTGTGTGTGGAAGTGTGTGATTGAGTGTGTATGAGTAAACGTGTGTGTGTGTGTGTGTGCATACAGTATAAGAGTGTGTGTCTATAGCCTATATAAGAGTGTCTGCATGAGTGTGTTTGTGTGTGTGTTTGCATGTAATTGAGTGTAATGTGAGGTAGGCAGCTGTCTGAATGAGTTCCCCCCTCCAGCACAACAGTCTCTGTAGGACCATATTACCTTCTATACACCACCCCTACTATCACCATGTAATCTCCCTATTAATGAGGGAGAAGGGGAGAGAGGGGATGGAAGGGAGTGAGAGATACGGAGAGGGAGAGAAACAGAGAGTGAGAGAGAGAGGGGCTGGGAGGGAGGGAAGCTGGGAGGGAGAGAGACGGAGAGTGAGAGAGAGAGAGAGAGAGAGAGACTGGAAGGGAGAGAGACGGAAAGTGCGAGAGAGAGAGCGAGAGAGGCTGGGAGGGAGAGAAACAGAGAGTGAGAGAGGCTGGGAGGGAGAGAGGCTGGGAGGGAGAGATGGAGAGTGAGAGAGGCTGGGAGGAAGGGGAGGCTGGGAGGGAGAGAAACAGAGTGAGAGAGAGAGAGGCTGGGAGGGAGAGAGGCTGGGAGGGAGAGACGGAGAGAGAGAGAGAGAGAGAGAGAGAGAGAGAGAGAGAGAGAGAGAGGCTGGGAGGGAGAGAGACTGGGAAGGAGAGAGGCTGGGAGGGAGAGAGAGAGAGAGAGGCTGGGAGGGAGAGAGAGGCTGGGAGGGAGAGAGACGGAGAGTGAGAGAGAGAGGCTGGGAGGGAGAGAGACGGAGAGTGAGAGAGAGAGGCTGGGAGGGAGAGAGACGGAGAGAGAGAGAGAGAGAGAGAGAGAGAGAGAGAGAGAGAGAGAGAGAGAGAGAGAGAGAGAGAGAGAGAGAGAGAGAGAGAGAGCGAGAGAGGCTGGGAGGGAGAGAGACGGAAAGAGAGAGAGAGAGACAGACAGAGAGAGAGAGTGAGACAGAAAGAGAGAGAGACAGAGAGAGAGGCTGGGAGTGAGAGAGGCTGGGAGTGAGAGAGGCTGGGAGGGAGAGAGAGAGGGAGAATGAAAAAAGCCCAAGTAGTGCTGAGAGATTAGTGCTTTTTGAGGTCGGTTCAGTTGAGGTCGGTTCAGAGAGAGAGAGAGAGTGAGAGAGAGAGAGAGCGAGAGAGAGAGGCTGGGAGGGAGAGAGACGGAGAGTGAGAGAGGCTGGGAGGGAGAGAGACAGAGAGTGAGAGAGAGAGAGGCTGGGAGGGAGAGAGACGGAGAGTGGGAGGGAGAGTGACGGAGAGTGAGAGAGAGAGAAAGAGGCTGGGAGGGAGAGAGACGGAGAGTGGGAGGGAGAGAGAGAGAGAGAGGCTGGGAGGGAGAGAGACGGAGAGTGAGAGAGAAAGGCTGGGAGGGAGAGGGGCTGGGAGGGAGAGAGACGGAGAGTGAGAGAGAGACTGGGAGGGAGAGAGGCTGGGAGGGAGAGAGACGGAGAGTGAGAGAGAGAGAGGCTGGGAGGGAGAGAGACTGGGAGGGAGAGATACGGAGAGTGCGAGAGAGAGAGCGAGAGAGGCTGGAAGGGAGAGAGACGGAGCGTGAGAGAGAGAGAGGCTGGGAGGGAGAGAGAAGGAGAGTGAGAGAGAGAGAGACTAGGAGGGAGAGAGACGGAGAGTGCGAGAGAGCGAGAGAGGCTGGGAGGGAGAGAGACGGAGAGAGACAGAGAGGGAGACAGAGAGAGAGACAGAGAGAGAGAGAGAGGCTGGGAGGGAGAGTGAGAGAGGCTGGGAGGGAGAGGGGCTGGGAGGGAGAGAGACGGAGAGTGAGAGAGACTGTGAGGGAGAGAGACGGAGAGTGAGAAAGAGAGAGGCTGGGAGGGAGAGAGAGTGAGAGAGAGAGGCTAGGAGGGAGAGAGACGGAGAGAGGCTGGGAGGGAGAGAGATGGAGAGAGAGAGGCTGGGAGGGAGAGAGAGAGAGAGAGGCTGGGAGAGAGAGAGAGAGAGAGGCTGGGAGGGAGAGAGACTGGGAGGGAGAGAGAGAGAGTGAGAGAGAGAGGCTGGGAGGGAGAGGGGCTGGGAGGGAGAGAGACGGAGAGTGAGGGAGAGGGGCTGGGAGGGAGAGAGACGGAGAGTGAGAGAGAGAGGCTGGGAGGGAGAGAGACTGGGAGGGAGAGAGACTGGGAGGGAGAGAGACTGGGAGGGAGGGAGAGAGACTGGGAGGGAGAGAAGGAGAGAGAGCGAGAGAGGCTGGGAGGGAGAGAGACGGAGAGTGAGAGAGAGAGGCTGGGAGGGAGAGAGACGGAGAGAGAGAGAGAGAGAGAGGCTGGGAGGGAGAGAGAGAAAGAGAATGAAAAAAGCCCAAGTAGTGCTGAGAGATTAGTGCTTTTTGAGGTCGGTTCAGAGAGAGAGAGTGAGAGAGAGCGAGAGGGGAGGCTGGGAGGGAGAGAGACGGAGAGTGAGAGAGGGAGAGGCTGGGAGGGAGAGAGACGGAGAGTGAGAGAGACGGAGAGTGAGAGAGTGAGAGGCTGGGAGGGAGAGGGGCTGAGAGAGAGAGAGAGGCTGGGAGGGAGAGGGGCTGGGAGGGAGAAAGACGGAGAGTGAGAGAGAGACTGGGAGGGAGAGAGACGGAGAGAGAGAGAGAGAGAGAGGCTGGGAGGGAGAGAGACGGAGAGTGCGAGAGAGAGAGCGAGAGAGGCTGGGAGGGAGAGAGACGGAGAGTGAGAGAGAGAGAGAGAGAGGCTGGGAGTGAGAGAGGCTGGGAGTGAGAGAGGCTGGGAGTGAGAGAGAGAGAGAGAGAGAGGGGCTGGGAGGGAGAGAGAGGGAGAGTGCGAGAGAGAGAGAGAGCGAGCGAGCGAGAGAGAGAGAGAGTGAGAGAGAGAGAGAGGGTGGGAGAGAGAGAGGCTGGGAGAGAGAGAGGCTGGGAGGGAGAGAGACGATAGTGAGAGAGAGAGAGAGAGAGAGGCTGGGAGTGAGAGAGGCTCTGAGGGAGAGAGAGAGGGAGAATGAAAAAAGCCCAAGTAGTGCTGAGAGATTAGTGCTTTTTGAGATCGGTTCAGTTGAGGTCGGTTCAGAGAGAGAGAGAGAGAGAGAAAGAGAAAGAGAGAGAGAGAAAGAGAGAGAGCGAGAGAGCGAGACGGAGAGTGAAAGAGAGAGAGAGGCTGGGAGGGAGAGAGACGGAGAGTGAGAGAGAGAGAGGCTGGGAGGGAGAGAGTGAGAGAGAGAGAGGCTGGGAGGGAGAGAGAGAGAGAGAGAGAGGCTGGGAGTGAGAGAGGCTCTGAGGGAGAGAGAGAGGGAGAATGAAAAAAGCCCAAGTAGTGCTGAGAGATTAGTGCTTTTTGAGATCGGTTCAGTTGAGGTCGGTTCAGAGAGAGAGAGAGAGAGAAAGAGAGAGAGAGAGAGAGTGAGAGAGCGAGATGGAGAGTGAAAGAGAGAGAGAGGCTGGGAGGGAGAGAGACGGAGAGTGAGAGAGAGAGAGAGTGAGAGAGAGACTGGGAGGGAGAGAGACGGAGAGTGCGAGAGAGAGAGAGAGAGCGAGAGGCTGGGAGGGAGAGAGATGGAGAAAGAGAGAGAGAGAGAGAGCGAGAGAGGCTGGGAGGGAGAGAGACGGAGAGTGAGAGAGGCTGGGAGAGAGAGAGAGAGAGAGAGAGAGAGACTGGGAGGGAGAGAGACGGAGAGTGCGAGAGAGACTGGGAGAGAGAGAGGCTGAGAGAGAGAGAGGCTGGGAGGGAGAGAGGCTGGGAGGGAGAGACGGATAGTGAGAGAGAGAAAGAGGCTGGGAGGGAGGGAGAGAGAGAGAGAGAGAGAGAGAGAGGCTGGGAGTGAGAGAGACTGGGAGGCAGAGAGACTGGGAGGGAGAGAGACTGGGAGGGAGGGAGAGAGACTGGGAGGGAGAGAAGGAGAGAGAGCGAGAGAGGCTGGGAGGGAGAGAGACGGAGAGTGAGAGAGAGAGGCTGGGAGGGAGAGAGACGGAGAGAGAGAGAGAGAGAGAGAGGCTGGGAGGGAGAGAGAGAAAGAGAATGAAAAAAGCCCAAGTAGTGCTGAGAGATTAGTGCTTTTTGAGGTCGGTTCAGAGAGAGAGAGTGAGAGAGAGCGAGAGGGGGAGGCTGGGAGGGAGAGAGACGGAGAGTGAGAGAGGGAGAGGCTGGGAGGGAGAGAGACGGAGAGTGAGAGAGACGGAGAGTGAGAGAGTGAGAGGCTGGGAGGGAGAGGGGCTGAGAGAGAGAGAGAGGCTGGGAGGGAGAGGGGCTGGGAGGGAGAGAGACGGAGAGTGAGAGAGAGACTGGGAGGGAGAGAGACGGAGAGAGAGAGAGAGAGAGAGGCTGGGAGGGAGAGAGACGGAGAGTGCGAGAGAGAGAGCGAGAGAGGCTGGGAGGGAGAGAGACGGAGAGTGAGAGAGAGAGAGAGAGAGAGGCTGGGAGTGAGAGAGGCTGGGAGTGAGAGAGGCTGGGAGTGAGAGAGAGAGAGAGAGAGAGGGGCTGGGAGGGAGAGAGAGGGAGAGTGCGAGAGAGAGAGAGAGCGAGCGAGCGAGCGAGCGAGAGAGAGAGTGAGAGAGAGAGAGAGGGTGGGAGAGAGAGAGGCTGGGAGAGAGAGAGGCTGGGAGAGAGAGAGGCTGGGAGGGAGAGAGACGATAGTGAGAGAGAGAGAGAGAGAGAGAGAGGCTGGGAGGGAGAGAGAGAGAGAGAGAGAGAGAGAGAGAGAGAGAGAGAGAGGCTGGGAGTGAGAGAGGCTCTGAGGGAGAGAGAGAGGGAGAATGAAAAAAGCCCAAGTAGTGCTGAGAGATTAGTGCTTTTTGAGATCGGTTCAGTTGAGGTCGGTTCAGAGAGAGAGAGAGAGAGAAAGAGAAAGAGAGAAAGAGAGAAAGAGAGAGAGCGAGAGAGCGAGACGGAGAGTGAAAGAGAGAGAGAGGCTGGGAGGGAGAGAGACGGAGAGTGAGAGAGAGAGAGGCTGGGAGGGAGAGAGACGGAGAGTGAGAGAGAGAGAGGCTGGGAGGGAGAGAGAGAGAGAGAGAGAGGCTGGGAGTGAGAGAGGCTCTGAGGGAGAGAGAGAGGGAGAATGAAAAAAGCCCAAGTAGTGCTGAGAGATTAGTGCTTTTTGAGATCGGTTCAGTTGAGGTCGGTTCAGAGAGAGAGAGAGAGAAAGAGAGAGAGAGAGAGAGTGAGAGAGCGAGATGGAGAGTGAAAGAGAGAGAGAGGCTGGGAGGGAGAGAGACGGAGAGTGAGAGTGAGAGAGAGAGAGTGAGAGAGAGACTGGGAGGGAGAGAGACGGAGAGTGCGAGAGAGAGAGAGAGAGCGAGAGGCTGGGAGGGAGAGAGATGGAGAAAGAGAGAGAGAGAGAGAGCGAGAGAGGCTGGGAGGGAGAGAGACGGAGAGTGAGAGAGGCTGGGAGAGAGAGAGAGAGAGAGAGAGAGACTGGGAGGGAGAGAGACGGAGAGTGCGAGAGAGACTGGGAGAGAGAGAGGCTGAGAGAGAGAGAGGCTGGGAGGGAGAGAGGCTGGGAGGGAGAGACGGATAGTGAGAGAGAGAAAGAGGCTGGGAGGGAGGGAGAGAGAGAGAAAGAGAGAGAGAGAGAGGCTGGGAGTGAGAGAGGCTGGGAGGGAGAGAGAGAGGGAGAATGAAAAAAGCCTTAGTAGTGCTGAGAGATTAGTGCTTTTTGAGGTCGGTTAAGTTGAGATCGGTTCAGAGAGAGAGAGAGAGAGAGAGAGAGAGAGAGAGAGAGCGAGAGAGCGAGACGGAGAGTGAAAGAGAGAGAGAGGCTGGGAGGGAGAGAGACGGAGAGTGAGAGAGACGGAGAGTACCACGTTTTCTGCGCTAAACTACTGTATGCCAATTATTGGCCTGTTGGAAACTACAACTCCCTACTACATCACACAGTTTGGGCTTAATCTGATTTATCTCTAGAGAAAATGCAGAGAGAAAATGCGAATTGAGCTCACAGAAAAAAAAAACGAACAAAATTGAATTCAAATAATTGAACGAATATTGGTCAATTAGCTGTTTAAAAACTGAAAAATAACTGGTTTCGGTTAATCGCTCAGCACTAGCCCCAAGTGATACAACTATCTTAGAAAAGAGAGGGAGAACAGTTAGAGAAAGAAGAGAAGGGAGAGCAGTGTCTCTTCTCTTTATCCCCACTTCTCTCTCCTTGACCTGTTCCCCATGTTGCCCTTGACCCCCCAGCAAGAGATCTGTTATCAGAGCTCCTCCAAGTCTGTCTGCCACACAAATCCTCCCCTGCCGGACAGCACGCTCGTTTGAGGGTGGAGCCCTTTCACAGCCACGCCGATATACCACTATGTCCCCCTAGGCCTGAGGGACACATTCTCACTGCACACACATCATCCCAATCACCATGGTGATTCTTTAATGTGACAAACGATGGGGCAGAACGAGGGGAGGTGTATTAGTGGGGACAAGAGAGATTCAGAGCTGGTGGGGGGGGGGGGGGGGGGGGATGGGTAGACATAAAGCAGCTGTTTATTTACAGTCGGGACCATGATCCCACAGGGTTGCAGGGGAGGAAATGGACAGAAAAGAGAGAGAGGAGAAGAGAGGATGTGGAAGAAATGGAGAAAAGAGCAGAGAGCAGAGCAGAGAGGAGTATATTCTGAGTGTTTGCATGCCTGTGAATTTGTGTGTGTGTGTGTGTGTGTGTGTGTGTGTGTGTGTGTGTGTGTGAGTGTGAGTGTGAGTGTGTGCCACTCTCACCATGCGCGACACACAGATGAAGGAAAGAGCGATTCAGCACTACTACTGCTGTTGATGAATGATCTGACTTTTGTTTTGGTGACAGGGAAGAATTTGGGGGTCGCGCAAGTGCTCTGAATAATGCTGCTCTGTTCTGTTCTGTTGGCCTGCAGCGAAAGCATTAGTAAGCTCATATTGGAAAAACAGTTACCCTTGGAACAGACTGAGCAGTGCAAACAGTCATCTAGCCAATTCCTACAGTGAGGAGAGGAGGACTGCTATCGGCCTAAAGCCATGCAGTTACAATGGTCCTAAACATGCATTAAGACAATGAAATCTACACTAACCGTATGAGAGTAAGTGACTACTCTGAGCAAAACATCATCAGATGAAGACAAAGCAATCAGAAAGCTGGAGATGACCCCAGCTGTTGATGACAGTGTATCTGTGTAAGAAAGAGGGAAGACTAGAAGAGAGTGAAGGAGAAGTAAAAACATGAACGTGAGAATAGACAGTAAGAAGGGGTAAGTGAGAATGTGATGAGATGATAGATCTGATAAGTGGTGAGTAGAGGACTACATTGCGGTATGAGAAGGGTGAGAATGAGGGATGAATGGAGGAGTGTGATGGGATAAAGAAGAGAAGAGGAGAGGAGAAGAGAGCGTAGCAGCCTTTATTGCCCTGTCTCCCACATCCTCTACTGATCAACACAGGAGCACTAAACGAGATGAGACCAGGGCACAACAGACCAGGCCGTGTGTCCACGTGCATGTGCATGTGTGTCTCAACAGTAGTTTAAAATAAACAATCAAGCATTATTAAATCTCAAAGAGAATTGAGAAATGAGCTAGATGAAAACGGAGAGAGTGAATGAGCGTGGAGAATACGGGATATAGTGATAGGGGGGGAAAAGGAAGTGGATGAAAACAGGGAGAGTGAATGAGCGTGGGGGATACAGTGATAGGGAATCATAGAAAGTGGATGAAAACGGAGAGAGTGAATGAGCGTGGAGAATACGGGATACGGTGATAGGGAATCATAGAAAGTGGATGAAAACGGAGAGAATGAATGAGCGTGGGGGATACAGTGATAGGGAAACATAGGAAGTGGATGAAAACGGAGAGAGTGAATGAGCGTGGGGGATACAGTGATAGGGAAACATAGGAAGTGGATGAAAACGGAGAGAATGAATGAGCGTGGAGAATACGGGATACAGTGATAGGGAATCATAGAAAGTGGAAGAAAACAGAGAGAGTGAATGAGCATGAGGATACGGGACACAGTGATAGGGAAACATAGGAAGTGGATGAAAACTGAGAGAGTGAATGAGCGTGGGGGATACAGTGATAGGGAAACATAGGAAGTGGATGAAAACAGGGAGAGTGAATGAGCGTGGGGGATACGGTGATAGGGAAACATAGGAAGTGGATGAAAACGGAGAGAATTAATGAGCATGGAGAATACGGGATACGGTGATAGGGAAACATAGGAAGTGGATGAAAACAGAGAGAGTGAATGAGCGTGGAGAATACGGGATACAGTGATAGGGAAACATAGGAAGTGGATGAAAATGGAGAGAGTGAATGAGCATGGAGAATACGGGATACCGTGATAGGGAAACATAGGAAGTGGATGAAAACAGGGAGAGTGAATGAGCGTGAGGATACGGTAACGGTGTTAGGGAAACATAGGAAGTGGGTGAAAAAAGAGAGTGAATGATTGTGGAGAATACGGGATACAGTGATAGGGAAACATAGGAAGTGGATGAAAACAGGGAGAGTGAATGAGCGTGGGGAATACGGGATACAGTGAAAGGGAAACATAGGAAGTGGATGAAAACGGAGAGAGTGAATGAGCGTGGAGAATACGGGATACAGTGAAAGGGAAACATAGGAAGTGGATGAAAACGGGGCGGCAGGTAGCTTAGTGGTTAAGAGCGTTGTGCCAGTAAACCGAAAGGTCGCTGGTTCTAATCCCAGAGCCGACTAGGTGAAAAATCTGTCGATGTGCCCTTGAGCAAGGCACTTAACCCTAATTGCTCCTGTAAGTCGCTCTGGATAAGAGCGTCTGCTAAATGACTAAAATGTAAATGTAAAAATGTAAAACGGAGAGAGTGAATGAGCATGGAGAATACGGGATACAGTGATAGGGAAACATAGGAAGTGGATGAAAACGGAGAGAATTAATGAGCGTGGGGAATACGGGATACCGTGATAGGGAAACATAGGAAGTGGATGAAAACAGAGAGAGTGAATGAGCGTGGGGGATACGGTGATAGGGAAACATAGGAAGTGGATGAAAACAGGGAGAGTGAATGAGCGTGGGGGATACGGTGATAGGGAAACATAGGAAGTGGATGAAAACGGAGAGAGTGAATGAGCATGGAGAATACGGGATACAGTGAAAGGGAAACATAGGAAGTGGATGAAAACGGAGAGAATGAATGAGCATGGAGAATACGGGATACAGTGATAGGGAAACATAGGAAGTGGATGAAAACAGGGAGAGTGAATGAGCGTGGGGGATACAGTGATAGGGAATCATAGAAAGTGGATGAAAACAGGGAGAGTGAATGAGCGTGGAGAATACGGTAACGGTGTTAGGAAAACATAGGAGGTGGATGAAAATGGAGAGAGTGAATGAGCATGGAGAATACGGGATACGGTGATAGGGAAACATAGGAAGTGGATGAAAACAGAGAGGATGAGAAGGAGAAAAACTAACAAGAGACAAATGGACAGACAACCAAAAAGAAATATGAGCAGCAATAGACAGATTCAGAGGGAAAGAGAAAAAGAACGAGGGAGAGAGAGAAAAAGGGAGAACATAAAGTGTGAGGGAGGTAAGTAAGCGACAGAGGAGGAGAGAAAAGGAGGGAAGGCTGGAGCAAGGAAGGGCAGTAATTTATCCTGGGGTGTGTTGCATGCTTTACGGCTTTCTTAATTCAACTCCTGCTACTATTAATGGACTTAATGTTGAGATGATATCTATTGTCTGGTGGCGGTGGCTGAAACACGACAACCATTCATTCACCCCCCCCCCCCAGCACTCAATTACCCACAATGCCCATTAGTGCTGACACTGAGGACAGCATGACATGCTTAGTAGGGGATGGGTCACTTCCCTGGTCCTACGTGGGGACTAAAGGGTGACGGGGAGCTCAGATAGCTAAGAGGGAGGTGCCCACTGACCATGTGTGGCTGGTGCTGGTCACTCTTTGCCAAGGGCATCAAGCCCCACTTTAGAAATTAGAATTAACCATATTTAGTCCCACAGTGACATAATGAGTGTGAGGCTACATCTTGGAAATCGCTAAAGGACAATCAGGACCTTCCCCTGGTGTTCTGGAGCTCTGGGAGAACACACCACCATCTGCTCCTGAAAACACTGGCCTTGGGATACTGACGATGACTGGGTGAGTGTGTACGATGAGAATGAAGCCTTGGGACACTGACGATGACTGGGTGAGTGTGTACGATGAGAATGAAGCCTTGGGACACTGACGATGACTGGGTGAATGTGTACTATGAGAATGAAGCCTTGGGATACTGACGATGACTGGGTGAGTGTGTATGATGAGAATGAAGCCTTGGGATACTGACGATGACTGGGTGAGTGTGTACGATGAGAATGAAGCCTTGGGATACTGACGATGACTGGGTGAGTGTGTACGATGAGAATGAAGCCTTGGGATACTGACGATGACTGGGTGAGTGTGTACGATGAGAATGAAGCCTTGGGATACTGACGATGACTGGGTGAGTGTGTACGATGAGAATGAAGCCTTGGGATACTGACGATGACTGGGTGAGTGTGTATGATGAGAATGAAGCCTTGGGATACTGACGATGACTGGGTGAGTGTGTACGATGAGAATGAAGCCTTGGGATACTGACGATGACTGGGTGAGTGTGTACGATGAGAATGAAGCCTTGGGATACTGACGATGACTGGGTGAGTGTGTACGATGAGAATGAAGCCTTGGGATACTGACGATGACTGGGTGAGTGTGTATGATGAGCTAGAGATGGGGTAGTTCTAGTCAGTGGAGGGGTACGATGAGCCAACAGAGCTATAGATGGATTAGAATAGAACTAATAAAACGTTCAGGGGTGTTAGAGAGTCAGACAGATTGAGGTAGTGAGGGGATGTAAGGAGGAGGAGTGGGGTACAGAGGACAGGAGGAGGAGGAGTGGGGTACAGAGGACAGGAGGAGGAGGAGTGGGGTACAGAGGACAAGAGGGGGGTCTGAGGAGAACCTCTTCTCTCCCAGGGGACCTGTCCTGCCCCCCCCCCCCCCATCTCCAGACTTGGTGATATTTCACGGGATGTCGCGCGGCTCAAATTGAAAATCCCTTGATTAATCAATATTTACTGCAGCGGCTAAATGAATAGTAATAAGTCACCGGAGGCCCTAACTCTAGTCTAAACCCCATGCAGCCAGGCCCACTGTTTCACCTACCTCAATCTGAATTACACAAATGAGACACCACACACAGACACACTAACAAACACACAAAACCAAACTGGCAAAACGTTAGTAACAGAATCTTCCTAACGCGGAGAATCTACAGCATCTCTCCAAGCTGAAATATAATAGCCATGTGTGTCTGTATCTCCTCTGAGTTAGTGGCTGTTGTCTCACAGGGCTCCAGACACCTGCAAGCACACACACACACACACACCCCAGGTGGCTACGGCTACAAAGACAAAACACACCTGCACTGCACTCCAACTGAACCCTGCATACTATGAATATAACTGTGTGTGTGTGATTTGCAACGGCTTGTAATCTCCTCCCACCACAGCCCATTGTGAGGCTTAGGGAAACAGGGCAGCATTAACACACTAAGGCGTTTTAACAGGCCTATCACAATAATATAATAATACATTAACCAACTCCATAACCATATGACCTATTCATAACCAGCGCAATAAAACCAAAAGCCTATGTTAATAATCATAATAAACCATTAACTGTCTAACTGTCCGTCCCACAGTGAGGTCATGAATAACACATTAACTTATTGCCTGTCGCCCAATAATGACCTCACCATAAACATTCATTAACTCTCCCTCTGTCCCCCAGTTATGACCTCATAACATCTGTAGAACCCTTTCCATCATCTTGTTCTATCGCTTCTATCATTCTGTCTCTGGTCTACCGTTCTGTACGTCTCCCTCACAGAGAGCGAAAGAAAGAATGATGGACAGAATGGATGAGAGGATGAGTGGTAGAGATAAGTAGGGATAAAGAGATGAGGGTTAAGTTAGAGCCCTGCAAATCACATATACATCTCACCCATCACAAGTGCTTATTAAGCAAATGACTAGCTTTATCTCAGTGGATTTCTCCACTCTCCGAATGAGAGAGTGATAGGAAACGATAGTGATGAAGAAAAGAGAAAGAGATGTCTAGAAAGGGAAGGAGAAGAGAGAAGAGAGAGATTGGGGGAGGGGTTGTAATGACATCAGGAGAAGACCACCCACCCCCTCCACCCTTTCTGATAGGATCTTCTCCAGGTGTAAATTAATGCTCAGAGCATCCAGGGCAGAGCACTGGTATAAATGTTTTATTCGCTGGGTTATTTACTGCGTAAAAATGAGCTTCATCAATTCTGAGGGTCCCTCTACACACGCTAGCAACACAACAGCAGTCCTGCCTGCTACATTAAAGACAGGCTTTCCTTCCTTCCTGGGTTAAGGTGCTACTGAGTGATATTAAGAATGGAGGGGGCTTGTGTGTGTGTGTATTTCACTACCATGTGTTTACAGTTGGCACTATGCATTGGGGCAGGTAGTGTTCTCCTGGCATCCGCCAAACCCAGATTCATCCATCGGACTGCCAGATGGTGAAGCGTGATTCATCACTCCAGAGAACGCGCTTCCACTGCTCCAGAGTCCAATGGCGGCGAGCTTTACACCACTCCAGCAGACGCTTGGCATTGTGCATGGTGATCTTAGGCTTGTGTGTGGCTGCTCGGCCATGGAAACCCATTTAATGAAGCTCCCGACGAACAGTTCTTGTGTGGACGTTGCTTCCAGAGGCAGTTTGGAACTTGGTAGTGAGTGTTGCAACCGAGGACAGCCGATTTTATGCGCTGCGCGGTTTAGCAATCGGCGGTCCCGTTCTGTGAGTTTGTGTGGCCTACCACTTCGCGGCTGAGACGTTGTTGCTCCTAGACGTTTCCACTTCACAATAACAGCACTTACAGTTGACCGGGGCAGAACTAGCAAGGCAGACATTTGACGAACTGATTTGTTGGAAAGGTGGCATCCTATGATGGTGCCACGTTGAAAGTCACTGAGCTCTTCAGTAAGGCCATTCTACTGCCAATGTTTGTCTATGGAGATTGCATGGCTGTGTGCTCGATTTTATACACCTGCCAGCAACGGGTGTGGCTGAAATAGCCAAATCCACTAATTTGAAGGGGTGTCCACATACTTTTGTATATATAGTGTATAATGCGGTACATTGTTTACGTATCTGAGAGTGAGTGTGTGTTACCTGGCCGTCTGGATCCTCTTGGCTCTCCAAGAGAGGGTGTGGCTATAATGGGCTGTGTGTGCGTTGTCTCTGCCCAGGCATGTCTCTATCTTATAGCGGGTCCTGAACACCCTCTGAGACGCCTGGCTACGTAGGGTCGGGGAGGCGGGACCTGGGGAGGAGGAAAGAGGAATTGACAGGTCAAGAAACCAATACAGGGCAGCATATGCACCACTGGGGGATTAGCTGGCAAGCCTGGGTTTAGGGTGAAGTTGGTAGATACAACAGCATCCATAGAGGACAGGTACGAGCGCACTCACACACACACACACACTTTTGTCTGTGTGATTTCTGGATAGATGTTTTTTCTCCTCTTCTCTCTCTCTCTCTCTCTCTCTCTACCTATCCTTCTAGAACTCCTACAACTCAGTAGCAGGCAGGTGTGCTCTTTAACAAGCTTCACATGTAAAGACGGGAGGGAAAAATAAAGGAGGAATATATATGAGCCTAATAAATCATAACTGCCCCTCTCCCTCTCTTTCAGTCTCATTCGTTATATCATTTTGTAGATCCATCATAGGAGAGGAGTAAAAAAATCAAACAAAATAAAAATAAGAATAGGACTGTTTGTTATTTATTTATTTGAGTGTGTATCCATCATATTGCTTTATGACGGCTGAGCTTGGCTGACACGCTGTGCTGGGTAAAGGATGGCATTTGCATCTGCGAGGATCTGAAACCGCTGCTTTACGCCAATTTACCAAACTAGAGGATTTATCAGAGCCAGGAGTTAGGATTTAGCATTCAGGATCAGGCAGTATACTGTGAAGACTCAGGTAGTGTCTGATGACTGTGGAAGAATGAATAAGACTGATGATTCTAAAGATTGGAGGACTGGGATGAATCCAGCGGAAATAGGATGTCGGGACGGTGGGTTCTAATTTAAGAATAACTTTGGGATGATTCTAGAATGAATAGAACTTTGGGACAATTTTAGAATTTAAATATACATTTATGATGATTTTACAACTGAATCCTACAACTGAACAAAAAAAACATGGTGAAGAAAGTCTTCCAGCAGAATCTCCCATAAATCACCTTATGTTCACTCAGACAAACCCTGAGAACCAGCAGGAGAAAAAGAGTGTGTCGGTGACAGAAAGAAAATCTCTCTCGCTCTCTTCATCCTCTCTCGCGCTCTCTCTCCTGTACCACACATCTCTCACTGTGACAACACTTTGTCTTCTTAATGAGTGAGGAAGGAGAGAGAGAAAGAGAAAGAAAGAGAAAAAGAGAGCGAGAGATAGGGAGCGCAAAGGTGGGACAGACAATGTGAGAGAGACACCCAACAATGTGCCTCCTCTACTAAATTTCAATTATCTGTATCAAATTTCTTTAATTGCCAATTGCCATGATTGTTGTCATGGTAATTAGCATTTAATAACAAAGCATGACCAGGAAGCAAACAGTAGCTTGGAGGAATGACAAAACAACAAAATGATTTATCTTCTTGCACCCTCCCCCCGCCCTCTCTTCTTCCATGCCGGGGACGGGGAATGTGTTTCATTTGTCAGGCAGCACACAGCTCAGGATCAGCTGGAGAATTCATCTCAGACAAACATTTACCCATGATCAAATCACTACACTGCATGCTGAGACCTGCCCCAAACACACACACTTACATGTATGCGCACACTCGCATGGGACCTGCCCACACACTAGGGCTGTTCCCGACTAAATTTTAGTCGACCGAGAGTCGCCTGTTCTTTCGACCAAAATACAGTGCATTCAGAAAGTATTCAGACCCCTTGACTTTTTCCACATTGGTACTTTACAGCCTTATTCTAAAATGGATCAAATCACTTTTTTTCTTCATCAATCTACACACAATACCCAATAATGACAAAGCGAAAATGTATTTTTTTTTTTTGCAAATGTATTACAAATAAAACAATATGGGTCGTGGATGGGTATTCCAGCATGACAATAACCCAAAACACACGGCCAAGGCAACAAAGGAGTGGCTCAAGAAGAAGCACATTAAGGTCCTGGAGTAGCCTAGCAAGTCTCCAGACCTTAATCCCATAGAAAATCTGTGGAGGGAGCTGAAGGTTCGAGTTGCCAAACGTCAGCCTCGAAACCTTAATGACTTGGAGAAGATCTGCAAAGAGGAGTGGGACAAAATCCCTCCTGAGATGTGTGCAAACCTGGTGGCCAATTACAAGAAACGTCTGACCTCTGTGATTGCCAACAAGGGTTTTGCCACCAAGTAGTAAGTCATGTTTTGCAGAGGGGTCAAATACTTATTTCCCTCATTAAAATGCAAATCAATTTATAACATTTTTGACATGCGTTTTTCTGGATTCTTTTGTTGTTATTCTGTCTCTCACTGTTCAAATAAACCTACCATTAAAATTATAGACTGATCATTTCTTTGTCTGTGGGCAAACTTACAAAATCAGCAGGGGATCAAATACTTTTTTCCCTCACTGTAGGTCCCACAGTTGACAGTGCATGTCAGAGCAAAAACCAAGCCATTAGGTCGAAGGAATTGTCCGTAGAGCTCTGAGACAGGATTGTGTCGAGGCACAGATCTGGGGAAGTGTACCCAAAAAATTCTGCAGCATTGAAGGTCCCCAAGAACACAGTGCCCTTCATCATTCTTAAATGGAAGAAATTTGGAACCACCAGAACTCTTCCTAGTACTGGCCGCCCGTCCAAACTGAGCAGACGGTGGAGAAGGACCTTGGTCAGGGAGGTGACCAAGAACCCGATGGTCACTCTGACAGAGCTCTAGAGTTCCTCTGTGGAGATGGGAAACCTTCCAAAAGGACAACCATCTTTGCAGCACTCCACCAATCATGCATTTATTGTAGAGTGACCAGACGGAAGCCACTCCTCAGTAAACGGCACATGACAGCCCACTTGGAGTTTGTCAAAAGGCCCTTAAAGGACTCTCAGACCATGAGAAACAAGATTCTCTGGTCAGATGAAACCAAGATTGAACTCTTCGGCCTGAATGCCAAGCGTCACGTCTGGAGGAAACCTGGCACCATCCCTACGGTGAAGGATGGTGGTGGTAGCATCATGCTGTGGGGATGTTTTTCAGAGGCAGGGACTGGGAGACTAGCCAGGAGAGGGAAAGATGAACGGAGTAAAGTACAGATAGATCCTTGATGAAAACCTGCTCCAGAGCGCTCAGGACCTCAGACTGGGGCGAAGGTTCACCTTCCAACAGGACAACGACCCTAAGTACACAGCCAAGACAACGCAGGAGTGCGCTCTGGACAAGTCTCTGAATGTCCTTGAGTGGCCCAGCCAGAGCCCGGACTTGAACCTGATCGAACATCTCTGGAGAGACCTGAAAATAGATGTTCACCGACACTCCCCATCCAACCTGACAGAGCTTGAGAGGATCTGCAGAGAAGAATGGGAGAAACTCCCCAAATACAGGTGTGCCAAGCTTGTAGCGTCATACCCAAGAAGACTGTAATCGCTGCGAAAGTTGCGTCAACAAAGTAAAGGGTCTGAATACTTATGCAAATGTGATATTTCCTGGGTTTTTTTTATACATTTGCCAACATTTCTAAAAACCTGTTTTTGATTTGTCATTACGGGGTATTATGTGTAGATTGATGAGGGGAAAAAAACAATTTAATCAATTTTAGAACAAGGCTGTAACATGAATACTTTCCGAATGCACTGTATAGACACACCCTATGTTTGAATATAATCAACTATATGTAGGCTACTTTGATGCTTTAAGCATTGCAATTAAAAATGAAAGACACACAAATTACTAAAGAGGGTGCCAGATATCAATATAGCCTAACCAGAAGAAACCTGAAGCTGCTGGCAATAGGCTACATCAGCGGTCGGCAACCTTTTCCATTTGGAGTGCCAAGTTATCGTACAATTTCTACTGATCTGTGTGCCAGTATGATTTTCAGATGCACATTTTCGTGGAACAGTTTCATTTCATTTATAACAAAGTCTTCATATCTCAAAATAAATGTCATGTGGTTAATCAAAATGTATCAAAACTTCTATTGCCATTGCCAATATGTAAAAATAGCCTACATAAAGCCAACAAATAAAAACATTGCTGCCCACAGGTAGAAAATATCCTGATAAAAATAAATATCCTATAAATCACTTTGGCTATGCATGGCCTGTCTGCAAGGAACTTGAAACATTGTATCAACTATTAACTTGGGTCCTTGCATCCCGCGCCAGTGAGCCCTGGAAAGACAGACAGCTGTAGGCTATTTGCGCAAGGGATAAGAAGTAATCAGGTAGGCCTATTTTATGAGGTTTACACCGGATCAGGGTATGACTTTTATTTTTATGCTGAGTGGTTATCAAAAGGGAGAGAGCTCCGTTGAGGAAATGGATGTAAGACTTCGTTTACTTGCTGTTTGAGGTGAAGAAAAAATTACTTTGAGAATCTCCATAGTGGTGGGGAGTTAAGACAATCAGAAATACTATCAGATCCACAAATGGGCACATTTATAGGCTTCATGTGCGCGCAGGCCAGGTAGCCTAGGCCTACTTCTACAGTATGCGTAATCAGGTGTGTGTCCTTACTCAAGATTGACACGAGCGCTCCAAACAAAAGACAATTAATAAATTGACAACTCGTAAATTGAATGAAATAAACCAAATCTTTATTCTCACAAGTGTAGCCTAGGTTGTGCGCTCTGCAAACAACGTATCCACTCCGACAAGAGAACTGTAAGACTGTAATAATAATAATATATTTAATGCATTAACAGAAATGATCGTAACCAAACAAACATTGTAGATGATAAATGATGGTAATTAAGGGTAAATGTACTACAGGTGATACTAGTGTGCCTCCACAATGGATTAGTCCACTGAGACAGGCGTGAATCAGACAGGTGAATCGTGTGCCATACATTTCGTTTAAATACACTGCTCAAAAAAATAAAGGGAACACTTAAACAACACATCCTAGATCTGAATGAATGAAATAATCTTATTAAATACTTTTTTCTTTACATAGTTGAATGTGCTGACAACAAAATCACACAAAAAGTATCAATGGAAATCAAATTTAATCAACCCATGGAGGTCTGGATTTGGAGTCACCCTCAAAATTAAAGTGGAAAACCACACTACAGGCTGATCCAACTTTGATGTAATGTCCTTAAAACAAGTCAAAATTAGGCTCAGTAGTGTGTGTGGCCTCCACGTGCCTGTATGACCTCCCTACAACGCCTGGGCATGCTCCTGATGAGGTGGCGGATGATCTCCTGAGGGATCTCCTCCCAGACCTGGACTAAAGCATCCGCCAACTCCTGGACAGTCTGTGGTGCAACGTGGCGTTGGTGGATGGAGCGAGACATGATGTCCCAGATGTGCTCAATTGGATTCAGGTCTGGGGAACGGGCGGGCCAGTCCATAGCATCAATGCCTTCCTCTTGCAGGAACTGCTGACACACTCCAGCCACATGAGGTCTAGCATTGTCTTGCATTAGGAGGAACCCAGGGCCAACCGCACCAGCATATGGTCTCACAAGGGGTCTGAGGATCTCATCTCGGTACCTAATGGCAGTCAGGCTACCTCTGGCGAGCACATGGAGGGCTGTGCGGCCCCCCAAAGAAATGCCACCCCACACCATGACTGACCCACCTCCAAACCGGTCATGCTGGAGGATGTTGCAGGCAGCAGAACGTTCTCCACGGCGTCTCCAGACTCTGTCACATGTGCTCAGTGTGAACCTGCTTTCATCTGTGAAGAGCACAGGGTGCCAGTGGCGAATTTGCCAATCTTGGCGTTCTCTGGAAAATGCCAAACGTCCTGCACGGTGTTGGGCTGTAAGCACAACCCCCACCTGTGGACGTCGGGCCCTCATACCACCCTCATGGAGTCTGTTTCTGACCGTTTGAGCAGACACATGCACATTTGTGGCCTGCTGGAGGTCATTTTGCAGGGCTCTGGCAGTGCTCCTCCTGCTCCTCCTTGCACAAAGGCGGAGGTAGCAGTCCTGCTGCTGGGTTGTTGCCCTCCTACGGCCTCCTCCACATCTCCTAATGTACTGGCCTGTCTCCTGGTAGCGCCTCCATGCTCTGGACACTACGCTGACAGACACAGCAAACCTTCTTGCCACAGCTCGCATTGATGTGCCATCCTGGATGAGCTGCACTACCTGAGCCACTTGTGTGGGTTGCAGACTCCGTCTCATGCTACCACTAGAGTGAAAGCACCGCCAGCATTCAAACGTGACCAAAACATCAGCCAGGAAGCATAGGAACTGAGAAGTGGTCTGTGGTCACCACCTGCAAAAGCAGTCCTTTATTGGGGGTGTCTTGCTAATTGCCTATAACTTCTACCTGTTGTCTATTCCATTTGCACAACAGCATGTGAAATGTATTGTCATTCAGTGTTGCTTCCTAAGTGGACAGTTTGATTTCACAGAAGTGTGATTGACTTGGAGTTACATTGTGTTGTTTAAGTGTTCCCTTTATTTTTTTGAGCAGTGTATATTTGCAACTGCAAAAAAACAAAACAACAACAACAGCATATCGACCAAACAATCGGCTAAATGGGGTCAGCCCTACCACACACACACACACACACACACACGCACGCACAATTCTGTATGTGTGAATGAGGTAAGGCTGCGTGTGTGTGTGTGTGTGTGTGTGTGTGTGTGTGTGTGAGAGAGGTGGTTTGGTTGTGCAGGATTAGTTGTCTGGCCTGTAGTCCCTTCTCCTCCCAGCAGTCATCTGTATTACAGTCAGAGCTATTTGGGCCTCCTGGCAGATGACAGATAGGGCTTGTCACAGACTGCTGCCGTGCCGTGGCCCACTCCTCATCCCTCTTACCGCCTCCTCTCCTGTGTGTGTGTGTGTGGTGTGGTGTGGTGTGTGTCACCCTACATTTAGCCCTCCCTCAGTCCTATTCCAAACAGCCCGAACACACCCCACCTAGTCCCAAACAGCCCAAACAAACACACCCCACCTAGTCCCAAACCGCCCAAACAAACACACCCCACCTAGTCCCAAACCGCCCAAACAAACACACCCCACCTAGTCCCAAACCGCCCAAACAAACACACCCCACCTAGTCCCAAACCGCCCGAACACACCCCACCTAGTCCCAAACCGCCCGAACACACCCCACCTAGTCCCAAACCGCCCGAACACACCCCACCTAGTCCCAAACCGCCCGAACACACCCCACCTAGTCCCAAACCGCCCGAACACACCCCACCTAGTCCCAAACCGCCCGAACACACCCCACCTAGTCCCAAACCGCCCGAACACACCCCACCTAGTCCCAAACAGCCCGAACACACCCCACCTAGTCCCAAACCGCCCGAACACACCCCACCTAGTCCCAAACCGCCCGCACACCCCCCCACCTAGTCCCAAACCGCCCGCACACACCCCACCTAGTCCCAAACGGCCCGAACACACCCCACCTAGTCCCAAACGGCCCGAACACACCCCACCTAGTCCCAAACGGCCCGAACACACCCCACCTAGTCCCAAACGGCCCGAACACACCCCACCTAGTCCCAAACGGCCCGAACACACCCCACCTAGTCCCAAACGGCCCGAACACACCCCACCTAGTCCCAAACGGCCCGAACACACCCCACCTAGTCCCAAACGGCCCGAACACACCCCACCTAGTCCCAAACGGCCCGAACACACCCCACCTAGTCCCAAACGGCCCGAACACACCCCACCTAGTCCCAAACAGCCAGAACGCACCCCACCTAGTCCCAAACAGTGTAGCTAACAACGGTGTGTTCCGTTTATAGCTACACGTGTGTGTGTGTGTGTGTGTGTGTGTGTGTGTGTGTGTGTGTGTGTGGTAGAATGGGAGCACTCTCACTCCCCGACCTCGCTGTCAGGTCTATTAGAGGAAGATTGAGACCCCTGTTTGTGTGTGTGTGTGTGTGTGTGTGTGTGTGTGTGTGTGTGTGTGTGTGTGTGTGTGTGTGTGTGTGCGGTGGACTAGTAGAATAAGATTGAGACCCTATTGCTCCCAGACCCACTCAACCAACACAATCTGCTGGGGTTTACAATCAGAGCACACCCTCCATTTATCCCACGCTGACACAACTCACACACACACACCCATCCATCCCAAGATGACACACCACTCTATGCTGTGAAACCACAGATTATCTACTCTATTCGCTCTGCACCGCACCGCACTCAGCCAGCCCACCTCGCACCTCCTACTCTTGGCTGCTGCTACTTACCTCACACTCTCAACCTTCTACAAACTCAATAAACAGAACTACAGAGTTCGAAATGGATTGAATCTTTCTCTCTTCGGCTGTGATTTAGCAGCAGGCATGAATGAATGATTTCAATGCTTTCCTATCATGTAGTAACATCCCCTGAAACAGAGCAGCTGCTGTTTCTCCTATAACGTACAACATCTGATTGACTGGGACTGGCAAGTGAAGACGATAAGACTGTTAATAAGTATTCTATGACAGGGACAGGGGCTGAAAGTAGAGTAGCTCTAATGCTGCCTGCCATTCCAGACCTCTACCTCCTGCTCTCTCTTTATCCGGTCTTCCTCAGAGTGGCATAACGCTGGCTCACCACAGCATCACTCCACCCCATCCTCTTAGGGATTATCAAAACATGTCATCATGGCACCGCACCACACGGTGTGGAGAGTCTAGAGTCAGGCTGTTATCTATCCCTCCACTCCCCCTGCCTGTACTGTGACCCCCCACCTCTCCCCATCTAGTCCCTTAACACAGCCGCTGAGAGAGTCTGCCAAGCTACAATTCTCCTTACCTGACAGCTAATTTTTTTACATTTTAGTCATTTAGCAGACGCTCTTATCCAGAGCGACTTACAGTTAAGTGAGTGCATACATTTGTCTTTTTATTTAATTTTTTATACTGGCCCCCCGTGGGACTCGAACCCACAACCCTGCCGTTGCAAACGCCATGCTCTACCAACTGAGCTACACGGGACTACTATCCAGCTAACAGCACTCCCTGTTCCCCCCAACCAGAAACCCCCGCCCCCCAGTACACCATTAATCTTGTTATTGACAGTCAGTCTGATACTGGAGCTTCTAGTATCCCCCTCCCACACCCCCACCCCATCAGTCTCCAGTCAAATTCCCCGGGGCTCATCCTCTGATTCCCAGTGGGAATGCCCAACGCTAGGCTAACATCTGACTGACTTAACATGGCCCATGCTAAGCTAACGCTGCACTTTAATTGCCTATGTGAGGATATCGTATTTAAATGCATTCCAAATGTCATGCGGTTAGCCACCATTTTGATGCTCAAGTTACTAGGCTATACTTAAACACCCAATGCTAAGCTCAGGCAGGCAGTCACTTTACATATAGATACGTATGTAAAGTAAGTTAGAGCAGATATCTCCAATATTAGTAGTACTCCACTGCCCCACCATGCAAAAACATGGTCTGTTCGATGCAGTATCTCCCACTGACTGGCATGTCTGTGTGCCCATGGGTGTGTATGAGAGAGAGGGTAGTGGTGTCTGCATGTGAGTTGGGGTCGTATGATCACAAATACTCTATTGACATTTTTGTGTATGATTAAATGCGTGTGTGTTTCGGGGAGAGTATGTGTGAGCGTATACAAGTCTCAGGTTAAGGAGAGAAAGCGAAAGAGAGAAGGGTGGTGTGAGAGGGAGAGAGAGCGGGAGATTCGAGAGTGATAATGAGGGGAGAGAGACAAGGAGATAAGGAGACAAGGGAGAGAGAGGAGATAAGGAGAGAAATGGAGAGAGAGAGAGAGAGAGAGAGAGAGAGAGAGAGAGAGAGAGAGTGAGAGGAGGGGAGAGAGAGAGAGAAGGAGATAAAAAGACAAGGGAGTGAGAGAGAGAGCGAGAGAGAGGGGAAAATAAAGACAGAGAGAGAAGAGAAGGAGAAAATTGAACTTTGCCCTCTGTGTAGATTGACAGGTGCAGTGGACACATGTTACAGGAAGGAGACCCAGCCTCTCGTCCCAGACCTGCTGTCAGGGGTTAGATGGTGTGTGTCTGTCTGTGTATGTGTGTCTGTGTGTGTGCGCGTATGTGTGACCTTGAATACGTTCCTAAGGAGAAAAACATATCTGCCTTGAGAGACTGTGCGATTCAGAAGTGACGATGGACAGAGTGCTGGTCCACAGCGCTTCCTGTCTGGGCATGCTCCAGTATTACGTGTTAGCCTTCAGTTCAAGTTGAAGCACACAATAAAAGTGCTGTTGTTTCCAGCAGCCTCTGAAACCCACTGTTGTTGTGTTGACTGTATGACTAAGAGATACCTATACTGGTCTGGAAGGTGTGTGTGTGTGTGTGTGTGTGTATGAGGGGTTGGTCTGAAGCCTGTGTGTGTGTGTGTGTGTGTGTGTGTGTGTGTGTATGAGGGGTTGGTCTGAAGCCTGTGTGTGTGTGTGTGTGTGTGTGTGGAGGGGTTGGTCTGAATGGGTATGTATACAGTATGTGGTGATGGGCATTACAGTATGTGGTGATGGGCATTACAGTATGTGGTGATGGGCATTACAGTATGTGGTGATGGGCATTACAGTATGTGGTGATGGGCATTACAGTATGTGGTGATGGGCATTACAGTATGTGGTGATGGGCATTACAGTATGTGGTGATGGGCATTACAGTATGTGGTGATGGGGTACGTAATTGAGGAAGGATTAGAAGTGGCATAAGAGGGTATATGAGATGAAGGGATGAGAGAGGTGTACTGACAGATTAAAGGAGAGAGGGAAGAAAGGAGGAGTTGGTGACAGGGAGACCCTGGAGCATGACATGGACCCCCCAGGGCCCGTTTAGTGATGATGTCACTGGGGTGGGGTGGTCGCTGTGTTTGGGGGGGGTACAGGGGTGTGGTGGGCGACGCCTCGTCAGTCATCACGGTGAAGCCATCATCTGCGCGTGTGTGAAGACATCGTCTGTAACCCACACCCCCCGACTCCTACACCCTGACCCATGGAGGGGGAATTATTTCACTGCCAAACTGACACACTCCCCCCCAAGAGGGTTATGGTAACACCTTGCACCCACTCCCACACTAAGTGACATACCAGGAATAGGTCAGTTATATCCAGTACTAGTTATTACTCAGAACCATGGGACAGACAAGAGGAATAAGAGGTGTTGGATGGGGACACAACTGACTGTCCTGATGGTTACCATGCTTTCAATTCATATCTGGTGTCTCCACACACATACGGACATACACAAAAAAGCACACACGTTAAAGACACATAAACAGTTAGTTGAGAGAGAGAGAGAGAGAGAGAGAGAGAGAGAGAGAGAGAGAGAGAGAGAGAGAGAGAGAGAGAGAGAGAGAGAGAGAGAGAGAGAGAGAGAGAGAGAGAGAGAGAGAGAGAGAGAGGGGGGGGGGTTAGAGAGGGAGATGCAGAATTAGGTTGATACCCGCAAATTATCCAAATCCTGGAAAGAGCCGTTAAATTCTACAACCACATAAAAGGAAGCGATTCCCAAACCTTCTGTAAAAACTGCCAGCTCATCTCCTTTCCAAGACCCCAACTTTCTTTTGGTTTTCCTATTGAAATAAGGTCACGCCAATCATCATCATTTTACTAGCCAATCAACAGCCTTTTTTCCCGGGACCAGGCAGGGCCTCAGCCAGTCTGTAGTTTCCATTCTGATGACCAACCTGTTTTCTCTCCTACTTACTCTACCTCCTTAGAATATTTTTTTTCTTCTGATGTTTATTGTGCGTGCAGCTAAATGTAAGTGCTAAAATCCTGATGTCTTGTTGTTTGGCGCTAAATAGTGTCTGTTGTAAATATGTACCATTTGTGTTAAACTTGCTAGCTCGTATACTCCCGCTAGCATTAGCATCGTCATCTGGAATGCATTACTATTTAGCATGCTTATTAGCTATTAGCACATTGCTCTATTGTTCTTTGTGCATCTAGCATGTGTTTGGGTCCACATAGCCTCTTTAATTGTTGAAATGCAAATAGGCATATTCTTCCCATTCTGTGCTATATCCTAAGTTCTCCTCTTTTCTTTACAGAACCACAATTAGTATCAGAGAGGGTGGTGTTGTATGTGTGTGTGTGGATCTTCATTAAACTCTTGAACTGGAACTACTGCTTCCGCGTGTTCTGAACGGACACCCTGTGGTGGTTGCTACCGGCCTAAAATCCAGCACCTACGTTTTTTAAAATCCTTTTTTATTGGTCCTTCGAATTCATAAACAACCCATATTTTTCACCTTCCATAACAAAGCTATCACCTACAGAGTGATTAACCTAGAGAATAGTCCCCTAAGCAAGCTGGTCCTGGGGCTCTGATCACAAACAGACCCCACGGACAGCAACAGCAACACAATTAGACCCAACCAAATCATGGGACCACTCATACACAAAAAATGTATGCACGCACGATTGTAAGTCGCTTTGGATAAAAGCGTCTGCTAAATGGCATATTATTATTATTATTATGAGAAAACAAAAATATATTTACTTCACACGTTGGAAAGAATTTACCAAAAAACAAAGGAAACTGGAATTCTATTTGGCCCTAAATAGAGTACACAGTGGCAGAATACCTGACCACTGTGACTGACCCAAACTTAAGGAAAGCTTTGACTATGTACAGACTCAGTGAGCATAGCCTTGCTATTGAGAAAGGCTGCCGTAGGCAGACCTCGCTCTCAAGACAAGACTGGCTATGTGCACACTGCCCACAAAATGAGGTGGAAACTGAGCTGCACTTCCTAACCTCCTGCCAAATGTATGACCATATTTCCCTCAGATTACACAGACACACAAAGAATTCGAAAACAAATGCAATTTTGATAAACTCCCATATCTATTAGGTGAAATACCACAGTGTGCCATCACAGCAGCAAGATTTATGACCTGTTGCAACAAGAAATAATAATAATAATAATAACAAACACCATTGTAATTACAACCCATATTTATGTTTATTTATTTTCCCTTTTGTACTATAACTATTTGCACATTGTTACAACACTGTACATAGCCAATAATATAACATTTGAAATGTTTATATTCTTTTAAAACTTTTGTGAGTGTAATATTTACTAATGTGTCCCTTGTTATTTTTCGCTTTTGTTTATTGTCTATTCCATTTGTAAACATATGTTTCCCATTCCAATAAAGCCCTTTGAATTGAATTGAGAGGGGTTAGAGAGAGACAGAAGGGGGGGGGGGGGGGTAGAGAGAGAGCGAGAATGGTTAGAGAGAGCGAGAGAGGGGGTTAGAGAGACAGGGAAGAGGTGGAGGACAGGACGCTGTTCGTTCTAAAGGTGTATTTAGGCCTCTTTACACCCTCTTTTTAAAAATAAGGGATCCACCTTTCATGGGGTCTCCATTACACAGTAACACACTGGTAAAGTCGAGACACAACACTTTGAGCTACCAGGTGTTGAACTTTTAAGTTTGATACCTGGTAGTTGAGGTTTTTGTGTGTGTGTTCTCTTAATAGGATAGGTCTATCTATAATACAGCCCCATGCTGTCACAACAAGGTCAGTAACAGGTGAAATGCCTATTTGAGACAGATTCTTTCCCATCACCTTATCAGACAAGTGCTCACGAACGTGTAGGGGACGAGGAAAGAGAGCCATCCAACATGACTGGCTCCTAGGCAGGCAAGGAGGGAAAACACACCAAGTAGCCTATAGGCTATGAGTTGTGTTCAAAAACCTCAGCACCTCTCACAAACTGCAGTCTGATATACACTACATGACCAAAAGTATGTGGACACCTGCCTGTCGAATATCTCATTACAAAATCATGGGTATTAATATGGAGTTGGTCCCCCCTTTGCTGCTATAACAGCCTCCACTCTTCTGGAAAGGCTTTCCACACTAGATGTTGGAACATTGCTGCAGGGATTTGCTTCCATTCAGCCACAAGAGCATTAGTGAGGTTGGGCACTGATGTTGGGCGATTAGGCCTGGCTTGCAGTCGGCGTTCCAATTCATCCCAAAGGTGTTCGATGGGGTTGAGGTCAGGGCTCTGTGCAAGCCAGTCAATTTCTGTATGGACCTCGCTTTGTGCACAGGGGCATTGTCATGCTGAAACAGGAAAGGGCCTTCCACAAGCTTTTGCCACAAAGTTGGAAGCACAGAATCGTCTAGAATGTCACTGTATGCTGTAGCGTTAAGATTTCCCTTCACTGGAACTAAGGGGCCTAGCCCGAACCATGAAAAACAGCCCCAGACCATTATTCCTCCTCCACCAAACTTTACAGTTGGCACTATGCATTGGGGCAGGTAGCGTTCTCCTGGCATCCGCCAAACCCAGATTCATTTGTCGGACTGCCAGATGGTGAAGCGTGATTCATCACTCCAGAGAACGCATTTCCACTGCTCCAGAGTCCAATGGCGGCGAGCTTTAACCACTCCAGCCGACGCTTGGCATTGCACATGGTGATCTTAGGCTTGCACATGGTGCGGCTGCTCGGCTATGGAAACCCATTTCATGAAGCTCCCGATGAACAGTTATTGTGCTGATGTTGCTTCCAAAGGCAGTTTGGAACTCGGTTGTGAGTGTTGCAACCGAGGACAGATGATTTTTACGCGCTTCAGCATTTGCCTATCCCGTTCTGTGAGCTTGTGTGGCCTACCACTTTGCGGCCGAGCCGTTGTTGCTCCTAGACATTTCCACTTCACAATAACAGCACTTACAGTTGACCGGGGCAGCTCTCTTTGTATATATAGTGTAATGTTTTGCTCCAGGAGAATGACCCCCGGCGCTGGCCGTGACCCCAGCTGTGACCATGTATATATACAGGCATTATTTTTGTATTGTTTCATTCACACCTGCAATGTTGGAGCTCAGAGCTTAAGAATTTCAATGTACACTGCAACTACATCTGTGACCCTGTGCATGTGACTAAATAAAACATCTTTGACCTAACTTTTTACGACAGATGCCCGGAGGCTACGCTAACAGTAGGCTAATGAGCTACTGCCTGACCACTCACTGAGCACTCACTTTACCCGTTAGCCTAAAGGTTAGCGTAGTAGCAGTACGGACCACAGCTACACAGAGAGGCCTACATTTACAGAGGTCAGGGGTGAGTGGTCAGGGAATTGAGGAAGGGGATGGGAGGCCTAGTGGCAGGGGGACAGTGAGGCCTCTCTAGCCCAGTCAATCAGGGTGCTAATTTGGTGGGGGCAGAGGGGAGAGGGGGCTGCCACTCTCCTTTCCAGCCCTTTTGAAGTCAAGCAGGTGCTCCAAAGACACAAGCCTCCAAATTAACATCCCCCCCCTTCCCTCCACATACTTTACACCTTTTTCTCTTTCTATCAGTCACTCATCTCCAGCTTTCTATTCATCCATCTATTTCTTCACTCCCTCCATCGCCCCGTAGTCTCTTCATCCCATCAACCCGCCCCCTTCTTCCACTACATCTCTCGCTTTTCATTCCACCCCACACAGATGTGTATCTCTCCTTTCTCCAAGTTTGTCTCTAACCTTCTATCTCTCCTCTTCCCTCTCTCCTTCCCTCTCCTCCCCCTTTCCTATCTGCCTCTCTCCCCGGCAGTGTGTGTGTGTGCGCATGGGTGTGTGTGTGCAGCTGCTGTGTTCTAATTGGTCCCTCTGGGCAGGGCTGGACTGGCACCGGACCTTCTAATTTGCTGAGCAGCACCGGGAGGAACGGGCATCTGCTCTGGACGCACGGGCACCACTGCTCAACCGCTGGCACACTCGGGCACACATACACACATGATGGAAAAGGTCTTCCAAAGTCACAGAAATGACCGTACGATAGAATACTGTACACCAAGATAAGCTCAGGCAATTCAGATCTATAGGGTGAGGCAATACACACACACACACAGCTATGTCTTACTATACTTTGAAGACTTTTTGGGGACCAAGAATTGATTCCCATTCAAAATCCTATTTTCCCTAACCTTAACCATAACGCCTAACCTAAAATAGCCTTTTTACAAGTGAGGACTGGCAAAATGTCCTCACTTCTCTGAATTGTAGTTGGTTTACTATTCTTGTGAGGCATTCTGGTACTCCCAAGTCTAGTAACACTTTAACACGCACTGCAATGGTACAGTTCAGATAAGACTAGCCTACTTCTGAAAAGTGACTACATGAGACTGACAGGTTTATAACGGTCCAACTGTAATCAACCTCACCAATGGACAGAGTAGAATGTCAGAATGACGAAAGGAGAAGTGAGAGAGAGAGAGAGAGAGAGAGAGAGAGAGAGAGAGAGAGAGAAGAGACAGCAGGACTGGGCAGAGGGCCCCTGTCGTTATGGTAACTGGAGAGGCAGCACTGCAAGTTGGTCATTAATATGTACAAACTCGTTAAGCCAAGAATGCCCTGAAAGTCTAGCCGGACGAGGGAGGGAGGGAGGGTAAGGGTAGTAGAGGGGGTACAACCGTCTCTAAAATAGACCAGTCGCATGAACTCATTTTTGAGACAGGAGAGAAAGGAGTACATTAACATGGCAAGGGAATCATATTTTATGTGGTTGAAATACTATCAGATTTTATGATGCTGATAAAGATAGCACCTCTATAGATGGTTTCTAACTGCACATTCACATTCTCTCAAGATGCTGAAAGAAAGAAATATTTCTCCACTCCTGTTCCCGAGCAGTGGTGGAAAAAGTACCCAATTGTCATACTTGAGAAAAGTATAGATACCTTAATAGAAATGTACTCAAGTAAAAGTCACCCAGTAAAATACTACTTGAGTAAAAGTATAAAAGTATTTGATTCTAAATATATTTAATTATCAAAAGTAAATATAATTACTAAAATATACTTAAGTATCAAAAGTAAAAGTATGAATCATTTCAAATTCCTTATATTAAGCAAAGCAGACGGCACCATTTTCTTGTTTTAAAAATGTACGGATAGCCAGGGGTACACTGCAACACTCAGACATAATTTACAAACGATGCATTTGTGTTTAGTGAGTCTGACAGATCAGAGGCAGTAGGGATGACCACGTGCTCTCTTGATAAGTGTGTGAATTGGACCAATTTCCTGTCCTGCTAAGCATTTAACATGTAATGAGTACTTTGGGGGTCAGGGAAAATGTATGGAGTAAAAAGTAAAATTTTTCCTTTAGGAATGTAGTGAAGAAAAAGTAAAAGTTGTCAAAAATATAAATAGTAAAGTACAGATACCCCAAAAAACTACATAAGTAGTACTTTAAAGTATTTGTACTTAAGTACTTGACACCACTGTTCCCGAGTCAAAATATAGCCTACATTTGGTATATAGTTTTACTGCAAGAAATGCTTAATTCTGCAGGAGTAAATATTAAGGCTATGTGAGAGGTTATAGACCTACAGTCAGTGTTCAGATTTCAGTTTCCATTTAACCCATCAGAACAGTAGGCTACAGTTCCATTGATATGCCACAGACCTATTTGAAGTCCCCGCCTTGTGACTGTCGAATTCATAAACAGGTGTTTCTCAGTATGAGGCTGAGGTTATCTTGTAAACAGCTAGTCAGTCAGGGGCCAAACTGGCCATGTAATACAGCTCCCAGAGGCCCATAGCTACTTACATAACCACAGCTAGAATAATACTACTGACACACACTCCGGCCCGCCCTCACAGTGTGTGTATATAGCACCCTTTTACTTGCTAGTACAGTGTCTAGTCCCCATATCGGTTTCGTGCGGAAGCGTCACCTAGAATTTACGGTCATGTTAACTAAAACTAGCACGTAAACATTCCCAGGACTGGTCTACGGGGTACTGTGAACATCTCACACCTATCAAATCCAAACTGGACTTGACTTTAGCCCTTGGCTCCTATAAAGAGCATAGTAACATCAAATCCAAAGCTCATCCATAATAGGTCTCATGGATTGACACCTGACCCACTCCTCTCCTCTCTTCTTGCCATAACACTTTTGTTCAGGTCAGCCTCCTAGATCAAACAGTACAGTGCTTCATCATTCTTTCATAGCTGCTCTGTTCTTCCTATACAATTTCTATAGTATAGAATCTATACATCATGTTAATGAGGCCTACGGTCCAATCAGTCCAGCATTACTGTCATTGGACAGAGGGATCAATGACATCAATGTCACCACGGAGATAGAGCGAGGCATTTAACAGCCGAGGCTGACCCAGGACAGGAGACAAATGACCACACGCGCGCACACACATAAACGTGTACCTAAACACACACACACACACCGTGTCTAAGCCTCCTGGACAGGAGACAAATTAACCACTTCCCAGAGTGCAATTCACCAGGGAACGAGGGACAGTAAACGACCAATGATCAATACAACCTTCTCTACAACCACACACGCACTCCTCTCCCGTCTGTTCTCCATCTCCCTAGTGACTCCCCAGGTCCCTGTGAGGTTGATGCTCTCATCTATGGAGACAAGTGGCTTTGTCTCACCTCTCTTTGTTTCTCTTTAACTGTGAAGCCACAATGACAGGAGACAAACTAGCTATTTCCCCGAGAGCAACTCACCGGGGACAGCACAAAATGAACTGCCCCAAATCAATACTGTACTCTCTCTCACAGTTGCTCTCCTCTTCCCCTACTTCTCCTCTCCTCACCTGCTCTCTTCTCCTCACCCCCCCATCTTCCCTTCTCTCCTCTTCTCCTCCTCTTCTCTTCTCCCCTTTTCTCTCCTCCTCCTCTCCTCCTCCTCTTCTACTCTCCTCACCCCCTCCTCTTCTCCTCATCCTCCTCTCCTCCTCTTCTACTCTCCTCACCCCCTCCTCTTCTCCTCACCCACTCCTCTTCTCCTCTCCTCCTCATCCCCTCCTCACCTCTCCTCCTTGTTCTCTCCTTCTCTCCTCTCATCTCACTCCTTCTCTCCTCTCCCCATTCTTCTATTCTCCCCTCCCCATTCTTCTATTCTCCACTCTCCTCCCCTCCTCTCCTCTCCTCTGCCTGTCCTCTCCTCACCCCTTCCTTCTCTCCTCACCTTGTCCTCTTCTCCACTCCTCACCCCCTCTCCTCCTCTCCTCTTCCTACCCCTTCCTCCTCTCCTCTTCCTACCCCTTCCTCCTCTCCTCTTCCTACCCCTTCCTCCTCTCCTCTCCCCACCCCTTCCTCCTCTCCTCTCCCCACCCCTTCCTCCTCTCCTCTCCTCTCCCCACCCCTTCCTCCTCTCCTCTCCCCACCCCTTCCTCCTCTACTCACCCCACCCCTTCCTCTACTCACTCCTTCCTCCTCTCCTCACCCCTTCCCCTCTCCTCAGTTTTTAAAATAGTATTTCAGATTTTGTTTAAGCATGCAATTGAGTGTGTATGTGCATGGATGCATGAGTATGTGTGTTCATGTGTGTATGTAGGTACTGTATATACAGTTGAAGTTGGAAGTTTACATACACCTTAGCCAAATACACTGCTCAAAAAAATAAAGGGAACACTTAAACAACACAATGTAACTCCAAGTCAATCACACTTCTGTGAAATCAAACTGTCCACTTAGGAAGCAACACTGATTGACAATAAATTTCACATGCTGTTGTGCAAATGGAATAGACAACAGGTGGGAATTATAGGCAATTAGCAAGACACCCCCAATAAAGGACTGGTTTTGCAGGTGGTGACCACAGACCACTTCTCAGTTCCTATGCTTCCTGGCTGATGTTTTGGTCACTTTTGAATGCTGGTGGTGCTTTCACTCTAGTGGTAGCATGAGACGGAGTCTACAACCCACACAAGTGGCTCAGGTAGTGCAGCTCATCCAGGATGGCACATCAATGCGAGCTGTGGCAAGAAGGTTTGCTGTGTCTGTCAGCGTAGTGTCCAGAGCATGGAGGCGCTACCAGGAGACAGGCCAGTACATCAGGAGACGTGGAGGAGGCCGTAGGAGGGCAACAACCCAGCAGCAGGACTGCTACCTCCGCCTTTGTGCAAGGAGGAGCAGGAGGAGCACTGCCAGAGCCCTGCAAAATGACCTCCAGCAGGCCACAAATGTGCATGTGTCTGCTCAAACAGTCAGAAACAGACTCCATGAGGGTAGTATGAGGGCCCGACGTCCACAGGTGGGGGTTGTGCTTACAGCCCAACACCGTGCAGGACGTTTGGCATTTGCCAGAGAACACCAAGATTGGCAAATACGCCACTGGCGACCTGTGCTCTTCACAGATGAAAGCAGGTTCACACTGAGCACGTGACAGACGTGACAGAGTCTGGAGACGCCGTGGAGAACGTTCTGCTGCCTGCAACATCCTCCAGCATGACCGGTTTGGCGGTGGGTCAGTCATGGTGTGGGGTGGCATTTCTTTGGGGGGCCGCACAGCCCTCCATGTGCTCGCCAGAGGTAGCCTGACTGCCATTAGGTACCGAGATGAGATCCTCAGACCCCTTGTGAGACCATATGCTGGTGCGGTTGGCCCTGGGTTCCTCCTAATGCAAGACAATGCTAGACCTCATGTGGCTGGAGTGTGTCAGCAGTTCCTGCAAGAGGAAGGCATTGATGCTATGGACTGGCCCGCCCGTTCCCCAGACCTGAATCCAATTGAGCACATCTGGGACATAATAATATAATATGCCATTTAGCAGACGCTTTTATCCAAAGCGACTTACAGTCATGTGTGCATAAATTTTTACCAACGCCACGCTCCATCCACCAACGCCACGTTGCACCACAGACTGTCCAGGAGTTGGCAGATGCTTTAGTCCAGGTCTGGGAGGAGATCCCTCAGGAGACCATCCGCCACCTCATCAGGAGCATGCCCAGGCGTTGTAGGGAGGTCATACAGGCACGTGGAGGCCACACACACTACTGAGCCTCATTTTGACTTGTTTTAAGGACATTACATCAAAGTTGGATCAGCCTGTAGTGTGGTTTTCCACTTTCATTTTGAGGGTGACTCCAAATCCAGACCTCCATGGGTTGATAAATTTGATTTCCATTGATAATTTGTGTGATTTTGTTGTCAGCACATTCAACTATGTAAAGAAAAAAGTATTTAATAAGATTATTTCATTCATTCAGATCTAGGATGTGTTAGTGTCTTTGACAATTTTGAGGGCCTTCCTCGCAAACACTTTTTCAGTTCTTCCCACAGATTTTCTATAGGATTGAGGTCAGGGCTTTGTGTTGGCCACTCCAATACTTTGACTTTGCTGTCCTTAAGCCATTTTGCCACAACTTTGGAAGTATGCTTGGGGTCATTGTCCCCATTTGCGACCAAGCTTTAACTTCCTGACTGATGTCTTGAGATGTTGCTTCAATATATCCACATAATTTTCCTTCCTCATGATGCCATCTATTTTGTGAAGTGCACCAGTCCCTCCTGCAGCAAAGCACCCCCACAGCATGATGCTGCCATCCCCGTGCTTCACGGTTGGGATGGTGTTCTTCAGCTTGCAAGCATCCCCCTTTTTCTTTGTCCCCATGTGCAGTTGCAAACCGTAGTCTGGCTTTTTTACGGCGGTTTTGGAGCAGTGGCTTCTTCCTTGCTGAGCGGCCTTTCAGGTTATGTCGATATACGACTCATTTTACTGTGGATATAGATACGTTTGTACCTGTTTCCTCCAGCATCTTCAAAAAGGTCCTTTGCTGTTGTTCTGGGATTGATTTGCAATTTCCGTACCAAAGTACGTTCAGCTCTAGGAGACAGAACGAGTCTCCTTCCTGAGCGGTATGACAGCTGCGTGGTCCCATGGTGTTTATACGTGCGTACTATTGTTTGTACAGATGAACGTGGTACCTTCAGGCATTTGGAAATTGCTCCCAAGGATGAACCAGACTTTTTTTTCCCTGAGGTCTTGGCTGATTTCTTTTGATTTTCCCATGACGTCAAGCAAAGAGGCACCGAGTTTGAAGGTAGGCCTTAAAATACATCCACAGCTACACCTCCAATTGACTCAAATGATGTCAATTAGCCTATCAGAAGCTTCTAAAGCCATGACATAATTTTCTGGAATTTTCCAAGCTGTTTAAAGGCACAGTCAACTTAGTGTATGTAAACTTCTGACCCACTGGAATTGTGATACAGTGAATTATAAGTGAAATAATCTGTCTGTAAACAATTGTTGGAAAAATCACTTGTGTCATGCACAAAGTAGATGTCCTAACTGACTTGCCAAAACTATAGTTTGTTAACAAGACATTTGTGGAGTGGTTGAAAAACAAGTTTTAATGACTCCAACCTAAGTGTATGTAAACTTCCGACTTCAACTGTAAGTATTAAGCAGCAGGAGCCCAGCTGTAAGGGGTGGAGGGGGCACATATGTAGAGGGTCGCCCATCCAGAATGTATACCGTGTGGAGAGAGGGGGCTGAGGCAGGGGCTGAGAGGGGTAAGGAGGGAAACCTAGTGACATTTATAATCCCTGTCACACCTTCTTATGCTGCTGTCACCTCCCCTGATAGAGGACACATTAGGGTTATAGAGTGAGTTATGGGTTGATGGGTAATGGCTGGACGCTGTGATTCTTTGAGGCCTTAAACCTAAAACCCACTCCATATCCTGTTCAGGATTCTCAACAGTCACCTCCCCAGCCCACTGCCCACAGCCAGAGAAGACAATACAGTTACAGTGGGTTATAGGTCTGGTTGGAGGCTGGAGCGTAGTGTACTTGATCATGTGAGGCTTAAATCACATCCATCTCCTGTTCAGGATTGTCCTGTCTGTGATTAACTTACTGACGTACAGTAGAGGGTAGAGGACACCTGCAACATGCATCTCACACATATTCCCACATTCAGGCAGAACTGACAATGTTAAAGGTGAGGTTCATAGATACAGTGGGGGGGGAAAGTATTTAGTCAACCACCAATTGTGCAAGTTCTCCCACTTAAAAAGATGAGAGAGGCCTGTAATTTTCATCATAGGTACACGTCAACTATGACAGACAAATTGAGAAGAAAAAAATCCAGAAAATCACATTGTAGGATTTTTAATGAATTTATTTGCAAATTATGGTAGAAAATAAGTATTTGGTCACCTACAAACAAGCAAGATTTCTGGCTCTCACAGACCTGTAACTTCTTCTTTAAGAGGCTCCTCTGTCCACCACTCGTTACCTGTATTAATGGCACCTGTTTGAACTTGTTATCAGTATAAAAGACACCGGTCCACAACCTCAAACAGTCACACTCCAAACTCCACTATGGCCAAGACCAAAGAGCTGTCAAAGGACACCAGAAACAAAAGTGTAGACCTGCACCAGGCTGGGAAGACTGAATCTGCAATAGGTAAGCAGCTTGGTTTGAAGAAATCAACTGTGGGAGCAATTATTAGGAAATGGAAGACATACAAGACCACTGATAATCTCCCTCGATCTGGGGCTCCACGCAAGATCTCACCCCGTGGGGTCAAAATGATCACAAGAACGGTGAGCAAAAATGCCAGAACCACACGGGGGGACCTAGTGAATGACCTGCAGAGAGCTGGGACCAAAGTAACAAAGCCTACCATCAGTAACACACTACGCCGCCAGGGACTCAAATCCTGCAGTGCCAGACGTGTCCCCCTGCTTAAGCCAGTACATGTCCAGGCCCGTCTGAAGTTTTCTAGAGTGCATTTGGATGATCCAGAAGAGGATTGGGAGAATGTCATATGGTCAGATGAAACCAAAATAGAACTTTTTGGTAAAAACTCAACTCGTCGTGTTTGGAGGACAAAGAATGCTGAGTTGCATCCAAAGAACACCATACCTACTGTGAAGCATGGGGGTGGAAACATCATGCGTTGGGGCTGTTTTTCTGCAAAGGGACCAGGACGACTGATCCGTGTAAAGGAAAGAATGAATGGGGCCATGTATCGTGAGATTTTGAGTGAAAACCTCCTTCCATCAGCAAGGGCATTGAAGATGAAACGTGGCTGGGTCTTTCAGCATGACAATGATCCCAAACACACCGCCCGGGCAACGAAGGAGTGGCTTCGTAAGAAGCATTTCAAGGTCCTGGAGTGGCCTAGCCAGTCTCCAGATCTCAACCCCATAGAAAATCTTTGGAGGGAGTTGAAAGTCTGTGTTGCCCAGCGACAGCCCCAAAACATCACTGCTCTAGAGGAGATCTGCATGGAGGAATGGGCCGAAATACCAGCAACAGTGTGTGAAAACCTTGTGAAGACTTACAGAAAACGTTTGACCTGTGTCATTGCCAACAAAGGGTATATAACAAAGTATTGAGAAACTTTTGTTATTGACCAAATACTTATTTTCCACCATAATTTGCAAATAAATTCATTAAAAATCCTACAATGTGATTTTCTGGATTTTCTTTTCTCATTTTGTCTGTCATAGTTGACGTGTACCTATGATGAAAATTACAGGCCTCTCTCATCTTTTTAAGTGGGAGAACATGCACAATTGGTGGCTGACTAAATACTTTTTTTCCCCACTGTAGACTATCCTCTGTGACCACTCAGGTCACTGGGCCTGGTCCTACCTGCACACATAGTGCACAGCCTCCTCTGCAGGCCATGGACAGAAACACAAGCAGATGATACAAATGTGTGTACAACGTGTGTGTACTCTAATTCTGGCTGTACACCGTGTCTCCGTCTCAGACATGACAGACAGTTGTGTATAATTAGTATTGGACCAGACCCAGCACTGTGTGTGTGTTGTGTGTGTGTGTGTTAGTGGTGCGCAGGTCACCTGTTTGTTCACCCGTACCTGTCCACAATTCCTAATAACCCATCTGCAACCGCCCGACTATACGTGACAAAGTAAAAATCTGACGCCTGCACCTGACCCAATAATATAGAAAATGCGCTGTAGGTGGCAAAAATGTTTTGGCACAGGGTGTGGAGGATTTTCCTTGCCTGATTTAGATATGTTTCTGCTTATAATTTCCGACACTTTAGTAGGCTATTTGTTAGTAAACCTGTCTATAATTAGATACATGCAGCTTCTCTTCTGTCATATGTTGGCCTAGAATACTAAATTAATGTCATTAATCGATAGAATGAATGCTTCAATCTAGTTGACATCGTTAAAGTTCTGTCATCGCTGCTTCTTTCACGGAGCAAAGATGTTTAGGGAGAAAATGCAATAACAAAAAAAACAGGAATGATTTTCTGTGCAAAATGTCCAAATTACATCTGTTAGACCGGTTCTAAGGAAATAGAAAGCTGTGAAAACGACCCAACATGTTTCTGATAAGATTTCAGTTTGGCTGATTAAGATAGAGGTGCTAAATAAATACTATTTCTCCACTCCTGTTCCCGAGTCAAAAAGTTGCTTAATTCTGCAGGAGTTAATATTAAGGTATGTGAGAGGTTACAGACCTACAGTCAGTGTCCAGATTTAAGGTATGTGAGAGGTTATAGACCTACAGTCAGTGTCCAGATTTCAGGTATGTGAGAGGTTATAGACCTACAGTCAGTGTCCAGATTTCAGTTTCCATTTAACCCATCTGAGCAGTACGCTACAGTTCCCTTGACGTGCCATAGGCCTATTTGAAGTCCCCATCTTGTGACTGTCGAATTTGTATAGAGCCTCACAATCATTTACATTTACATTTTAGTCATTTAGCAGACGCTCTTATCCAGAGTGACTTACAGGAGCAATTAGGGCACAGACAGATTTCTCACCTAGTCGGCTCGGGGATTAGAACCAGCGACCTTTCGGTTACTGGTACAATGCTCTTAACCACTAAGCTACCTGCATATCATCCCCCTTTACCACTTCACCAAATCTTTCCCAAACATTCCTTTTCTGTCCCTCCCTCCTCTTTATTTTCAACTCTCCATTTCGCAGCTTTTCTCTTATTGAATTGAACTCCGACATTGTCCTTCTTGCCTTCATGGATCGACGCTAACTTTTTCTGCCCGTTCCCAAAAGCAGGGTTTTCTGGATCAAAAAGGGTCTTAGGTGGTGGGCGTGGCAGGGGGCATGACAGGGGGCGTGGCAATGAGCATGGACGGCCATCAGCACGGCTACATTTTAGAGAACATTTTAGAGGCACCCCCATCTTGCCACTGTAGAGAATTTTTCAAAATGTTAAGCCAATTCCCTGCAATTCTACAAATATGGAGAGTTTAGAATTATTTTTGCAGTTTTAAAGCTTGTTTCCTGCAATTCTATGCATTTTGACATGGAAAATGCTGTGTTCTTTTGCTCCAAAAATATTAAATGTTTTTGGAATATTCTCCCTGACTGTCTAGCTTTTACTTTGGTAATCTCAAAGATATATAGGTCTACATGACCAAAAATATGTGGACACCTGCTCGTCAAACATCTTATTCCAAAATCATGGGCATTAATATGGAGTTGGTCCCTCCTTTGCTGCTATAACATTTACATTTACATTTTTGTCATTTAGCAGACGCTCTTATCCAGAGCGACTTACAGGAGCAATTAGGGTTAAGTGCCTTGCTCAAGGGCACATCGACAGATTTTTCACCTAGTCGGCTCGGGGATTAGAACCAGCGACCTTTCGGTTACTGGCACTACGCTCTTAACCACTAAGCTACCTGCCGCCCTGTAACAGCCTCTACTCTTCTGGGAAGGCTTTCGACTAGATGTTGTAACATTGCTGCGGGGACTTGCTTCCATTCAGCCACAAGAGCATTAGTGAGGTCATGCACTGATGGTGGGCGATTAGGCCTGGCTCGCAGTCGGTGTTCCAATTCATCCCAAAGGTGTTCGATGGGGTTGAGGTCAGGGTTCTGTGCAGGCCAGTCAAGTTCTTCCACACCGATCTCAACAAACTATTTCTGTATGGACCTCGCTTTGTGCATGGGGGTATTGTCATGCTGAAACAGGAAAGGATCTTCCACCAAACCCAGATTCGCCCGTCGGACTGCCAGATGGTGAAGCGTGATTCATCACTCCAGAGAACGCGTTTCCACTGCTCCAGAGTCCAATGGCGGCGAGCTTTACACCACTCCAGCCGACGCTTGGCATTGTGCATCGTGATCTTAGGCTTGTGTGCGGCTCCTCTGCCATGGAAACCCATTTCAAGCTCCCGACGAACAGTTGTTGTGCTGACGTTGCTTCCAGAGGCAGTTTGGAACTCGGTAGTGAGTGTTTCAACCGAGGACAGACGCGCTTCAGCACTCGGCTGTCCTGTTCTGTGAGCTTGTGTGGCCTACCAGTTCACGGCTGAGCTGTTGTCGCTCCTAGACATTTCCACTTCACAATAACAGCACTTACAGTTGACCGGGGCAGCTCTAGCAGGGCAGAAATTTGACAAACTGACTTGTTGGAAAGGTGGCATCCTATGATGGTGCCATGTTGAAAGTCACTGAGCTCTTCAGTAAGGCCATTCTACTGCCAATGTTTGTCTATGGAGATTGAATGGCTGGGTGCTCGATTTTATACACCTGTCAGCAACGGGTGTGGCTGAAATATCCAAATCCACTAATTTGAAGGGATGTCCACATACTTTTGTATATACACTACCGTTCAAAAGGTTAAAACATCAAATTGATTAGAAATACAGTGTAGACATTGGTAATGTTGTAAATGGCTATTGTAGCTGGAAACTGCTGATTTTTAATGGAATATCTACATAGGCGTACAGAGGCCCATTATCAGCAACCATCAGTCCTGTGTTCCAATGGCACATTGTGTTTGCTAATCCAAGTTTATCATTTTAAAAAGCTAATTGATCATTAGAAAACCCTTTTGCTATTATGTTAGCAGAGCTGAAAACTGTTGTGCTGATTAAAGAAGCAATAAAACTGGCCTTCTTGAGACTAGTTGAGTATCTGGAGCATCAGCAATTGTGGGTTCGATTACAGAATCAAAATGGCCAGAAACAAAGAACCTTCTTCTGAAACTCGTCAGACTATTCTTGTTCTGAGAAATGAAGGCTATTCCATGTGAGAAATTGCCAAGAAACTGAAGATGTCGTACAATGCTGTGTACTACTCCCTTCACAGAACAGTACAAACTGGCTCTAACCAGAATAGAAAGAGGAGTGGGAGGCCCCGGTGCACAACTGAGCAAGAGGACAAATACATTAGAGTGTCTAGTTTGAAAAACAGACGGCTCACAGGTCCTCAACTGGCAGCTTCATTAAATAGTACCCGTAAAACACCAGTCTCAACATCAACATTGAAGAGGCGACTCCCGGATGCTGACCTTCTAGGCAGAGTTGCAAAGAAAAAGCAATATCTCAGACTGGCCAATAAAAACAAAATATTAAGATGGGCAAAAGAACACAGACACTGGACAGAGGAAGATTGGAAAAAATAAGTTTGAGGTGTTCGGATCACAAAGAAGAACATTTGTGAGACGCAGACCAAATGAAAAGATGCTGGAGGAGTGCTTGATGCCATCTGTCAAGCATGGTGGAGGCAATGTGATGGTCTGGGGGTGCTTTGGTGGTGGTAAAGTGGGAGATTTGTACAGGGTAAAAGGGATCTTGAAGAAGGAAGGCTATCACTCCATTTTGCAACGCCATGCGGACGGCGCTTGATTGTAGCCAATTTCCTCCTACAACAGGACAATGACCCAAAGCACAGCTCCAAACTATGCAAGAACTATTTAGGGAAGAAGCAGTCAGCTAGTATTCTGTCTATAATGGAGTGGCCAGCACAGTCACCAGATCTCAACCCTATTGAGCTGTTGTGGGAGCAGCTTGACCGTATGGTACGTAAGAAGTGCCCATCAAGCCAATCCAACTTGTGGGAGGTGCTTCAGGAAGCATGGGGTGAAATCTCTTCAGATTACCTCAACAAATTGACAACTAGAATGCCAAAGGTCTGCAAGGCCGTAATTGCTGCAAATGGAGGATTCTTTGACAAAAGCAAAGTTTGAAGGACACAATTATTATTTCTATTAAAAAATCAATATTTCTAACCTTGTCAATGACTACATTTCCTATGCATTTTGCTATATTTCCTATTCAAACTCATTTCATGTATGTTTTCATGGAAAACAAGGACATTTCTAAGTGACCCCAAACCCAAACGGTAGTGTATAGCGTACTTTATATCTGAGTTTAGTCATTTAAGTTAACACGTAAAGCGCTTTTCCATCCTAAAATTAGCATTTGGCGTGTAGGCTATTTGGTGTGCGTACAGTTAGACCCTTAATCTTAGGCACTAATGCTAGAAAGCCTAAAATAATCAAAGAAAAACCTCAATGTAGCCTGTAAATATACATTGCACAATAATTATATATTTATGGTTTTTTAAAGTTATTGTTCTCTTTATTACATTTGACATTTTTGTCATTTAGCAGACACCCTTATCAATTTACAGGAGCAATTAGGGTTAAGTGTGTTGCGCAAGGGCACATGGACAGATTTTTCACCTAGTCGGCTCAGGGATTCAAACTAGCAACTTTTCGGTTACTGGCCCAACGCTCTTAACCGCTAGGCTACCTGCATCCCTATTCAACCCGCCCCCTACCCAAGTTCACCAACAACACTAGTTCTGTGCCAAGATCACCAAGATGGCCAATAGGCCTATCCCCAACACCAACTGCCAAAAGAGGGGAGAGAGAGAGAGAGAGAGAGAGAGAGAGAGAGAGAGAGAGAGAGAGAGAGAGAGAGAGAGAGAGAGAGGAAAGAGAGTGACAGACACACACCACACACACACACACACACACACACATTAGGGTTATAGGGACCCCAGCGAGAAGGAGTGTGTGTGTACTGGGGGGAGAGGAGGAGGAGGAGAGGGGCGATGAGAAGGAGGAGAGGGGAGAGAGTGGGAGAGCGAGTACAGGTGAGGAGGGGGAGAAGAGGGAGGAGGGGAGTGGGAGATAAGACAAGGAGGGGTGAGTACGTTCCGCCTGGGCTATAAACCAATCCCCACCACAGCATAGCTAATCAATACAGGCCCAGTGGAATTAGCAGTTATCTTAAAGTCCTTTAACAACAACAGCTTGATTAACACAAACAATCATCCATTATTAAACACACACACAACCAGGGCGTGCTTGGGAGTGATGGATGGGGAGGGAGGGAGGGAGAGAAGGTACTAGAAGGAGTTAAATGAGGGGGGTGAAGTGAGATAGAGGGAGGAAGGAGGAGGAGTGGAGGGAGAGAGGGATAGAGAGAGGGAGTGACAGGATTAATATGTTTCATCCATCATTCAGTTTACATCGGTCTGTCACTTTCCTCTGTTGAAGAATCTGCCCCGTATCTGGAATGCATTGGTTCTGACGGGCACCTGTGGGGATGGGTTAGCAATGGTTTGTGTGTGTTAAGTGTGTGTGTGTGTGTGTGTGTCCAGGCATGGAACGCCGAGGGGGAGGGGGGTGGAGAGGGTCAGGGGGCAGGTGGGGGAGGGTAGAGGTTTAGGAGAGAGGCTGGTGTTGAGCTGGGATGCTTGCATGCCTATCATGACTGGAAGCACACAGCCACATAAGAGAGTGGAGAAAACGTAACTGCCCCCAAGGGATGGACTGGGGCAGGGATGAGAGGGGAGGGAGGGAGGGAGAGATGGGGAGGAGGGGTCGCTGGCTGGATAACTCTAGAGGACCAGAATAGACAGGGGGTTCGGGTGTCCGGTCCTGCAGCCTGAAATGGAAAGTTGGAAAGGCTCAGGGAGTGTGAGAGAGAGATTAGAGGGTTGGGTTTCCCCACGACAGGGGCTGGGGGGGCCTGCTAGGGCCTGCATGGGGCTGGAGCTGCCTGTGTTTGGTGGAGAGGGCCAGGTCGAGAAGCACTGGACAGGACGGGGAAGGGAGTCAGGGGTGTTAATTGGCCCTTCGCCTTGCCCAGCTGACCCAAGGAGAGCAGAACTGGATGGGTTGGGAGGGAGACAGGGGAAGGGTAGACGGAGGAGGCAGGGTGAGAGAGAATGGGTAAGCTAGCTAGGAGGCTAGGAGGTGAGGAACGGGGGAGAAAGGGGTGAGAGTGAGCTGGGCTCTGGCCATGCCCAGGTGACCCAGGGAGAGCATCAGCCAACCAGTTCAACAGGAAAAGATCCCTCCCTCTGGATAGAGGGAGAGGGAAGAATAGGGATAGAGGGAGAGGGAAGAATAGGGATAGAGGGAGAGGGAAGAATAGGGATAGAGGGAGAGGGAAGAATAGGGATAGAGGGAGAGGGAAGAATAGGGATAGAGGGAGAGGGAAGAATAGGGATAGGGGGAGAGGGGAGAATGGGGATAGGGGGAGAGGGAAGAATAGGGATAGAGGGAGAGGGAAGAATAGGGATAGAGGGAGAGGGAAGAATGGGGATAGAGGGAGAGGGAAGAATAGGGATAGAGGGAGAGGGAAGAATGGGGATAGAGGGAGAGGGAAGAATAGGGATAGAGGGAGAGGGAAGAATAGGGATAGAGGGAGAGGGAAGAATAGGGATAGAGGGAGAGGGAAGAATAGGGATAGAGGGAGAGGGAAGAATGGGGATAGAGGGAGAGGGAAGAATAGGGATAGAGGGAGAGGGAAGAATAGGGATAGAGGGAGAGGGAAGAATAGGGATAGAGGGAGTGAGCAAGGAGGAGGGGGGAGACAGTAAAAATGGGGAAGAGCTAGAGAGGGGAAAGTGGGAGGGGGGGGAGGGAAAAGCTTAGCTGAGAATAGACTCTGAACCTGGAGTCTGTGGTCTATAGTGTTGTCAGTCAGAGTGGCAGGGACAGGCCCGTGCACATGGCCCTACCCATCTCCACTCATCTCTCCACCACACACACACACACTTCATTATACCAGCGGGGTGCAGAAGAGGGGCTGCAGGGTTGACTAGAAGGTGCTATTAGCGGAGTGAGTGAGAGATACTGGTGCTACTGATTGACAGACAAAGTGGCTGTGGGTAAATTAGTAACCTATTGAGTGTGAGTATGTCAATAAGTTGTTTGAGAGTGTAAAAGAGAAAAGTGAGTGAGTAAACGAGTACTATATGTGAGTGAGTGAGTGAGTGAGTGAGTGAGTATGCCAGTATGGCCAAAAGGTTGTATGGTGGTGAGGTAACCCCATACAGATAGATAGATGTCTTGTTTATCTCTGAGGGTAAACTAGTGTAAAGCCTGTCATCCTCCTCTCCTCTGAGGTTCACCATCCTAAACCCACTGGAGGACTAGAGGGAGGATTGTCTTACAGAGGGGGTTATAGGCTAGAACAGAGCTGGACCTCAACTACCAAGCTCTAAAGCACCTAACCCTCCTACCCCCTCACCCACTACCCCTGCCCTAATGGGAACACAAGTGACCCTGCATACGGCCGGGAAGGAGGGGGAGAGAGAGACAGCGAGCGAGCGGGAGAGAGGAGGCCCCATAATTAACATGCCAAGCGATCCGAGGACTCTGTGCTCCTCTTCCCACACAAATGCCAAACCCCCATGATTATTATGGTAACACTTCACTCTGTGAAGACACATGTAGGAGAGGGAGGGTGTTGGGGTGAGGGATAGGTGGAGTGAGGAGGTGGATGACAGTGTCCTGCTCTGTGATTGATTGACTGAGGGACTGGTCAAGATGTTTTTAGGAGTAGTTTCTTGGAGCGTTGCGTTATACAACAGAACACATTCTAGGTACTGTACCAAAACTGAACACTGTAAAAGCACTACTCTGAGCAGGTGGATGGGGGAAATATTTTGTGTACTTTTTTTCTCAATAGCAAGCTGGTTCCACCAAGCTAAACCAGTCGAGCAACAGTCTTCCATTTTCAAACAAACAAACTTAAGCAGAAACCGATACCTGCATAAATAGCCAGGCCTACTGTATGTAATGGCCAAAGGAGGTTTGTATGAATCCATGTAAACGCAGTAAAACTGACAGCAACACTGTACATGACTGGTGATAGATCTTCTTTTAAATCATTTGGTTCAGCCTAACAGAATCTCAGTGACTGACACATGACCATGGCCCATATGGCCTTGTGGTTTAACATGGGAACATTCCCACCCAGTTACATTCCCTATTACCACTAACACACACACCCCTGTTGGCAAGTCTTTGGAAATAATTTGTAGCATGTGTGTGTGCCCGTGTTATCCTGTTAAGGTTTCTGATTTATCTAGCCAGCAGGGCACATAGAACACCTTTCTGACTGGGGACCAAGAAAACATTTACCCCATTAAAGGGATACTTTGGGATTTTGGCAATTAGGCTCTTTATCTACTTCCCCAGAATCAGATGAACTCATGGATACCTCTAACTTCTTTCATACTGTACACAGAGACATAAACATGGTATCCTGACTCTGGGGAAGTATATATATTGCCCAAATCCAAAGTATCCCTTTAACTGGGAAGAGTTAAAGCTAATGTTACGATTTCTGCCTACACCCTCTCAAACCATATGGATTACACATTTCAACACGTCCCTCAACCACCGGGTCAACCCTCTCACTTACACTCATAAAAACATATACATGCACACAGGCACACTAACACAAGCATGCAACCATGCACACACACACACACACGCATTGACCGCATCTCAAAGGTTGCAGAACTCCACACGCTGTGTCGTACCATGGTCTCAGGCCTCCTAACTGGTTGATCACATGAAAATATTGGTTCTAGTAACAATGTGACCAGAAGAACAGTCATTTACATTTTAGTCATTTAGCAGACGCTCTTATCCAGAGCGACTTACAGGAGCAATTAGGGTTAAGTGCCCTGCTTAAGGGCACATCGACAGATTTTTCACCTAGTCGGCTCGGGGATTAGAACCAGCGACCTTTCGGTTACTGGCACAACGCTCTTAACCACTAAGCTACCTATCAAATCATCCAATACAGGCGTAAAATGAACCGTAACAACTGCAACAGAATAAAAGGCCTAGATTTACCCCAGACAGGTCAATCATGAACAATGGGCACTTACTCCCTCACCCAACCACACCCACTGGATTCCCCCATCAATATGACCATAATGTAGTCAATAAAGACTCCAGGGATGTGGCTGGTCCTTCAAAACAAGGCAATGCAAAGCAGCATGTGTGTGATTCTGTGGATGCCTGAGGGTGCATGTGTTTGTGATTGCCTCATGCAGCCATATGTGAGTGAGTGAGTGAGTGAGTGAGAGAGAGAGAGAGAGACACACACACACAGTGGGTCCACCTGTTTGACACAGAGGGCCTGAGAAAGTGAAGAGGAATGAACAGAATGTCTGTCTGTGAGCACTGGGGTTGGGCCCAGATATGTTGTGTGTGTGTGTGTGTGTGTGTGTGTGTGTGTGTGTGTGTGTGTGTGTGTGTGTGTGTTGCCTGATTAACACAGCTATGGGAGAGTGGTGGGGAATGGCATTTAAGAATGGGATATTTTACCAAGCAGCTGAGGAGAGAAATACACACGAGAGACTCACTCTCCTCACTCTATAGCCTAACTATTAAAATAGTGAGACGATTATTGGCATGCAGAAAGATTATTTTACACAAATGGGTACATGCATGGACACAGCAACACAGCAACTGTGTAGTCTGAAACCAAAACAAACACAGGAGTGATGTAAAGGCCATAAACCATGCCATATAAAAGCTGTGTGTGTGTGTGTGTGTGTGTGTGTGTGTGTGTGAGTGAGTGTAACAGAGAAAGAGAGAATTTTCAAGAAAGAGAGAGGGGTGGGAGAGGAGTGAGAGAAGGAGGGGAGGAGAGATCCTGGTGAGAAGCAAAAGTGTGAGAAACTAGAGAGAGTGTGAACCAGCGAATGATGCAAATAAACAAACTAAAAGAAAGAAAGACACATTAAGCCAAACCACGGCCAAATAAGGACAGGCATTTGAGTGTGACGCATCAAATGACATCAGTGTGTGTTGTGTTGCTGCCATATTTGAAGTATGTGTGATACTAGCACTGAGATGGAATGTTTCAATCAATTCAATATGCAGAGAGATCTGTATCCTAAACTACTGTGCTGTATAACATATGAATAAAAAAAGATTAGGGTATAAATCTGCCGCCCTGATTTTAATAATATATACCATTTAGCTGACGCTTTTATCCAACACGACTTCCAGTCACGCATGCGTACAGAGGGGGTGTGGTGGCGTTGGAGGGGGTGTGGCTTGATCTGATTAACGAGGAGCCATCAGAGACAGACGAAATATGAGGTGGCCAGGGAACGCAGACCTCTTTATCAACATGTAGTCATGTCGGACAAAACAACCATCTATAGTTGCAAGTGCGCACGCAACATTTGGTTCTGGGTGCCGAGATGAATCATCACTGCATTAACAGATCCACACATATGCACACCCACATGTTAAGTCTCATATCCTAAAGCTGAAGAACATAGGCCCATCCAGGTACTTTCTGCAGGTGCTGGAGTTGTGGGCAAATTCATGACACATAAAAAGTAAAAAGCCGCACACTGCTGCTCATGCTCCCAGGTGATTTTATTATGATGTTTCCACCCTTAGGTCTTCATCAGGCATGCCTGTGTGTGTGTGTGTGTGTGTGTGTGTGTGTGTGTGTGTGTGTGTGTTTAATAATGGATGACTGTTTGTGTTAGTCAGTCAAGCTCTTGTTGTTAAAGGACTTTAAGATTATTATAACGTTTTGACCCTAAGGGTCAAAACGTTATAATAAAATCAGTGGTGGGAAAAAGTACCCAATTGTCATACTTGAGTAAAAGTAAAGATACTTGAATAGAAAATGACTCAAATAAAAGTGAGTCACCCGGTAAAATACTACTTGAGTAAAAGTCTAAAAGTATTTGGTTTAAAATATACTTAAAATATCAAAAGTAAATGTAATTGCAAAAATATCCTTAAGTATCAAAAATAAAAGTATAAATCATTTCAAACTCCTTATATTAAGCAAACCAGACAGCACCATTTTCTCTTTTTAAATCTACAGATAGCCAGGGGCACACTCCAACACTCAGATATCATTTACAGATAGCCAGGGGCACACTCCAACACTCAGATATCATTTACAGATAGCCAGGGGCACACTCCAACACTCAGATATCATTTACAGATAGCCAGGGGCACACTCCAACACTCAGATATCATTTACAGATAGCCAGGGGCACACTCCAACACTCAGACATCATTTACAGATAGCCAGGGGCACACTCCAACACTCAGATATCATTTACAGATAGCCAGGGGCACACTCCAACACTCAGACATCATTTACAAATGAAGCATTTGTGTTTAGTGAGTCTGCCAGATCAGAGGCAGTAGGGATGATAAGGGTGTGAATTAGACCATTTTCCTGTTCTGCTAAGCATTCAAAATGTAACGAGTACTTTTGGGTGTCAGGGAAAATGTATGGAGTAAAAACTACATTATTTTCTTTAGGAATGTAGTGAAGTAAAAGTAAAAGTTGTCAAAAATAGAAATAGTAAAGTACAGATACCCCAAAAAACTACGTAAAGAAAACTACTTAAGTACTTTACACCCCTGAATAAAATCACCTGGGAACATGAGCAGCAATGTGCTGTGTTTTCCTTTTCCTGCACGCATGACTAAGTTGCTTTGGATAAAACCGTCAGCAAAATGGCATATATTAATAATATATTATAAATCATTGAATCACTATCTTGATAAAAGTCATATGACTACCTAATAGCAGAGTCCAGGGGTAAGTCCCCTGTAGCTCAGTTGGTAGAGCATGGCGCTTGCAACGCCAGGGTTGTGCGTTCGTTTCCCACGGGGGGCCAGTATGAAAATGTATGCACTCACTAACTGTAAGTCGCTCTGGATAAGAGTGTCTGCTAAATTACTAAAATGTAAAATGTACTAGTAACTTGATGCTGAGAGATGGGGGGGACATAGCTGCCATATCAGAGCCAGTATACGAACCTGAACCACTCCACCTCTAACGCACAAACAGGTCAACATTCTAACCCCGCCCGAGTGGAGAGAGGAGACTGTGTGTGAGTGTGTGCGTGTGTGTGTGACAGCCAAGCCTGGCAGTGAAAGGAATCTGTCCAGCCAGGGTGATTTACACAAACAGAGCTGGAGACCAACTGACAACAGAAACTGCAATAAAACACTAACCCAGCTCCTGATTGAGGGGATAAGACTGTGTGTGTTGATACCAAATAAAGTCATGCCAACTCTCAATCAGTTAACCATATGTTGAGTGAGGGACAGAAACAGTACACTCACACCCCTTCCTACAGACATATTTATCAAATCTATATCTATATCTATATATATATATATATATATATATATCTATATATATATATATATATATATATATATATATATATATATATATATATATATATATATATATATATATATATATTCCTCCATATAAATACTCCTTTAAACACCATAAATATTTCTGCCCAATGCCACTGGATAATCTTGCATCTTGTTTAGTAAACAAAGCAATAGCCGGTTGCCCTCTCAACTTTGCCCCTTGACCTTTGCAACACCAAGTCCGACCACACTACAAATACACACAACTGACATCCACCTCCACCCTCCAAGACACCCTCTCAAAAATGATATTTCCATGGGATTGGCCTTCCTACACGTGTAGAATCTTAATTTTACCAGTTTCTCACATCTGGAAAATAATCCAGCAGCAACAGGAAATGTGAATTATTGTGTGGATTATAATTAAATGGAAATTTGTTTAGGGGTTTATAAATGGTTTGTTAGTAATAATCAAGTCAGACATTCTAAAGTGGAAATTAGGGCTGACGCCATGTAGTCGACTGGTTGATTGTTTGGTCGAAAGGCTGTTGGTCCACCGAGATGTTTTTAGTCTAGCATTCCTGTTAATTCCCATCATTTCTAATCTACAATGTTTGTTTGGTTACTGTGATTTATGTTAATGCATCAATATATTATTACAGTCTTTTACAGTTCTCATTGTCGGCATGGACACGTTGTTTGCGGACTGCACAACCTAGGCTACACTTGTGAGGATCAAGTTTTTGTTTATTTAATTCCATTTACGAATTGTCAATTTATTCATTGTCTTCTGTTTGTAGCGCTCTTGTTAATGTTGAGTAAGGATGCACCTGATTATGCATTATGCAGGCCTAGGCTACCTGGCCTGCGTGCAAATGTAGGCCTATAAAATGTGCCCATTTGCGGATCTGATAATCAGAAATACTGTCTTAACTCCCCACCACTGTGGAACTTCTCAAAGTAATTTTTCCTCACCTCAAAACAGCAAGTAAATAAAGTTTGTTTTTATATCCATTGAGAATGACAATAGTTCCTCAACTTAGCCTATTTGAAAAATCTTTACAGTTCTCTTCCAAAGAAATGTCTTGCTCTAATCCGGTGTAAACGTCATAAATAGGCCTACCTGATTACTTCTTATCCCTTGCGCAAATAGCCTACAGCTACAGTGGGGGGAAAAAGTATTTAGTCAGCCACCAATTGTGCAAGTTCTCCCACTTAAAAAGATGAGAGAGGCCTGTAATTTTCATCATAGGTACACGTCAACTATGACAGACAAAATGAGCAAAACAAATCCAGAAAATCACATTGTAGGAATTTTAATGAATTTATTTGCAAATTATGGTGGAAAATAAGTATTTGGTCAATAACAAAAGTTTCTCAATACTTTGTTATATACCCTTTGTTGGCAATGACACAGGTCAAACGTTTTCTGTAAGTCTTCACAAGGTTTTCACACACTGTTGCTGGTATTTTGGCCCATTCCTCCATGCAGATCTCCTCTAGAGCAGTGATGTTTTGGGGCTGTCGCTGGGCAACACGGACTTTCAACTCCCTCCAAAGATTTTCTATGGGGTTGAGATCTGGAGACTGGCTAGGCCACTCCAGGACCTTGAAATGCTTCTTACGAAGCCACTCCTTCGTTGCCCGGGCGGTGTGTTTGGGATCATTGTCATGCTGAAAGACCCAGCCACGTTTCATCTTCAATGCCCTTGCTGATGGAAGGAGGTTTTCACTCAAAATCTCACGATACATGGCCCCATTCATTCTTTCCTTTACACGGATCAGTCGTCCTGGTCCCTTTGCAGAAAAACAGGCCCAAAGCATGATGTTTCCACCCCCATGCTTCACAGTAGGTATGCTGTTCTTTGGATGCAACTCAGCATTCTTTGTCCTCCAAACACGACGAGTTGAGTTTTTACCAAAAAGTTCTATTTTGGTTTCATCTGACCATATGACATTCTCCCAATCCTCTTCTGGATCATCCAAATGCACTCTAGCAAACTTCAGACAGGCCTGGACATGTACTGGTTTAAGCAGGGGCGTAATGTGTTACTGATGGTAGGCTTTGTTACTTTGGTCCCAGCTCTCTGCAGATCATTCACTAGGTCCCCCCCGTGTGGTTCTGGGATTTTTGCTCACCGTTCTTGTGATCATTTTGACCCCACGGGGTGAGATCTTGCGTGGAGCCCCAGATCGAGGGAGATTATCAGTGGTCTTGTATGTCTTCCATTTCCTAATAATTGCTCCCACAGTTGATTTCTTCAAACCAAGCTGCTTACCTATTGCAGATTCAGTCTTCCCAGCCTGGTGCAGGTCTACAATTTTGTTTCTGGTGTCCTTTGACAGCTCTTTGGTCTTGGCCATAGTGGAGTTTGGAGTGTGATTGTTTGAGGTTGTGGACAGGTGTCTTTTATACTGATAACAAGTTCAAACAGGTGCCATTAATACAGGTAACGAGTGGAGGACAGAGGAGCCTCTTAAAGAAGAAGTTACAGGTATGTGAGAGCCAGAAATCTTGCTTGTTTTTAGGTGACCAAATACTTATTTTCCACCATAATTTGTAAATAAATTCATTAAAAATCCTACAATGTGATTTTCTGGAAAAAAAATTCTCAATTTGTCTGTCATAGTTGACGTGTACCTATGATGAAAATTACAGGCCTCTCTCATCTTTTTAAGTGGGAGAACTTGCACAATTGGTGGCTGACTAAATACTTTTTTCCCCCACTGTATGTCTGTCAGGAGCTCACTGGCGCGGGAAACTATGAGGGCCCAGAATAGTTTATACAATGTTGCAATTTTGCTAGCGCCAGCTTCAGGCCAGACCCAAGTTAATAGTTGATACAATGTTTTATGGTCCTTGCAGACAGGCCATGCGTAGCCAATGTGATTTATAGGATATGTATTTAGAAGTTACTTTTAGAATTTTGATTAACCACATGATAATGATTTTGAGATACGAAGACTTTATTCTAAATGAAATTAAACTGTTCCACGAAAATGTGCATATGGTAATAGGCAAGCAGATGGGTAGAAATGGTAAGATAAATTGGCACTCCAAATGGAAAAGGTTGCCAACACCTGGTGTAGCCTATTACCTGCCGGCAACTTCAGCAGCTTAATGGCAGAATCTGCGAAGGCCAGCAACAGCTGGAGGAGGAGGGTTGGGAACAGGTTTTTCTTCTTCTGGTTAGGCTATCTTGATCTCTGACCCCCTCAAGTTATTTGTGTGTCTTAATTATTTAATCACTGTGTGCTTAAAGCATCAGACAAGCTCAGTAGCCTACATATACAGTGGGGAAAAAAGTATTTAGTCAGCCACCAATTGTGCAAGTTCTCCCACTTAAAAAAGATGAGGCCTGTAATTTTCATCATAGGTACACGTCAACTATGACAGACAAAAGGAGAATCCAGAAAATCACATTGTAGGATTTTTTATGAATTTATTTGCAAATTATGGTGGAAAATAAGTATTTGGTCAATAACAAAAGTTTCTCAATACTTTGTTATATACACTTTGTTGGCAATGACACAGGTCAAATGTTTTCTGTAAGTCTTCACAAGATACAGGGCCCCATTCATTCTTTCCTTTACACGGATCAGTCGTTCTGGTCCCTTTGCAGAAAAACAGCCCCAAAGCATGATGTTTCCACCCCCATGCTTCACAGTAGGTATGGTGTTCTTTGGATGCAACTCAGCATTCTTTGTCCTCCAAACACGACGAGTTGAGTTTTTACCAAAAAGTTCTATTTTGGTTTCATCTGACCATATGACATTCTCCCAATCCTCTTCTGGATCATCCAAATGCACTCTAGCAAACTTCAGACGGGCCTGGACATGTACTGGCTTAAGCAGGGGGACACGTCTGGCACTGCAGGATTTGAGTCCCTGGCGGCGTAGTGTGTTACTGATGGTAGGCTTTGTTACTTTGGTCCCAGCTCTCTGCAGGTCCTTCACTAGGTCCCCCCGTGTGGTTCTGGGATTTTTGCTCACCGTTCTTGTGATCATTTTGACCCCACGGGGTGAGATCTTGCGTGGAGCCCCAGATCGAGGGAGATTATCAGTGGTCTTGTATGTCTTCCATTTCCTAATAATTGCTCCCACAGTTGATTTCTTCAAACCAAGCTGCTTACCTATTGCAGATTCAGTCTTCCCAGCCTGGTGCAGGCCTACAATTTTGTTTCTGGTGTCCTTTGACAGCTCTTTGGTCTTGGCCATAGTGGAGTTTGGAGTGTGACGGTTTGAGGTTGTGGACAGGTGTCTTTTATACTGATAACAAGTTCAAACAGGTGCCATTAATACAGGTAACGAGTGGTGGACAGAGGAGCCTCTTAAAGAAGAAGTTACAGGTCTGTGAGAGCCAGAAATCTTGCTTGTTTGTAGGTGACCAAATACTTATTTTCCACCATGATTTGCAAATAAATTCATTAAAAATCCTACAATGTGATTTTCTGGATTTTTTTCTCTCAATTTGTCTGTCATAGTTGACGTGTACCTATGATGAAAATTACAGGCCTCTCTCGTCTTTTTAAGTGGGAGAACTTGCACAATTGGTGGCTGACTAAATACTTTTTTTCCCCCACTGTAGTTGATTTTATTAAAAACCCATAGGGTGTGTCTATATAGGGAAAAATACAAGTTTTAACATTTTGACCAATCGATTGAGAGAAAGAACAGATGGCGATAGGTCGACCCTGATTTTTTTTTTGTCGGGGACAGCGGAAATTAAACTTTAGAAGCCTTTTTAAACCTCGAATACACTGCAAGTTTACATTTCCTGCTGTACAGGACATTTCCTGCAACAACAGGGTGATCAAATTAAGATCCTACACTTGTATGTTAAAGGAGAAATCCACCACTTTTCAACCTCATATTCATCATCTCCAGCACCATACCAGTGTATTTTAGAAATTACATGCATCTACATTCTGTAGTTTCCCTTTAAGATTCAGAGAAACAGAGAAAACAATGTGATTATAATAGGCTACACCTACACTATATTACACAGAGACAAAGATAAACAGACACAAAGAGACCAACAGAGACAGATGGAGAGAGGCTGAAATAGAGATGAGGGAGGGAGAGAGAGGACGAGGAGAGAGATCCTCTGCTTTCAGAGAGCCGTCACATAGGGCCTGAACCCGCACGGCTCAGCACTCCTCCGCTCTACTCCTCTCTGTGTTCTGTCCGTTCCTGTCGTTTATCTGCTTTATTATGTTATCTGGGCTCACACACACCCCCCTCAGGATTCATTACAGCCTTAACTGCTCACTTAGGTTTATGCCCTCTTTAAATTAAACTGCAGATAACCGGGCAGCCAAATAAACACCTGCACTACCGCCGAGAAAGAGCGAGAACTCATTGAAGAGGAAATTAAGGAAAAATAACAGTGTGTGTGTGGTCATCAGTACTGTAAGAATGGTCCCCATCATTAGTAATTCAATTTGCTCTTTATTAGCAGCTCTTATCTGCAGCACAGACGGCTACTTTCCATCTCTCTCCCTCGTTCCATCTTCTATCTCAACATCCTTTCTTTCCTCAATTTCTCCTTCCCTCCCCCTCTCACTCCATCACTCAGAAACAAACAACATAAGTCCTGCTTCAAGCCAGCTACATCTCTACACTTACAGAGGATGATAAAGCACAGAACTAGGAGAAAGAATGACTGGATGGAGGGAGAGAGAGAGACGGGGGGGTCAGAGACAGAACGAGACAAGAGAAGAATTAGACAGCAGGAAACCAATTGAGGACAGATAATTTGTGTGAGAGGGGGAGAGGAGGGTGAACGAAGAGAGAGAAAGGAGAGAGAAACGGAGAGTGAGAGCTATGGAGAGAGTGCCAGACAGCCAGCCATCAGGATGAATAAAGCCTAATGTTAATAGTGATGGCTTTTTTAATGTCTGCTCAACTCCATTGACTGGTGGCGATTACACTGAGATGGGCATGAGAGGGATGCTGAGAATGGAGGGATGGAAGGAAGAGAGGAGGGGCAGAGGGTTGTAAAAACACGGATTGCGTTCCATCAGGTTAGGCCTATATTCTCTAGTTCGTTAAAACAATCCAATTTGCAAAAGGATAATTACGCATTAGCTGCTTTTTATCTAGTGGGCTGGCTGGGGGGAGAGGAGAGTGGTGGTGGTGCCAGGACTTGATAGCAGCAGCCTCTTCCCCACCTACACCCACTGCAAATTACCCACTATCACAGCTCAATTGGGCAATCAATTACTCCCCCCTCCCTACCCCCTACACACACACAATCACAGCAGCGCTCCATAGGCCTCTCATAGAGAGGAATGCTGCCCCCTATTGGAGAGAGGGGACAGTGTGGAATAACATCAGCACATCGGCCCATTCAAAGCACTGGCAAAGGGCAAATGTCCAACAGTGTCCTAAAATGAGTCACTAAACCATAGAGCTATTTGATAGATTCAATCCACAGTACTCCTGTCCATGTGATGTAATTCTCCACAGAGGGATATACAGTGCCCTCCACAATTATTGGTACCCCTGTTTAAGATGTGGTCGAGGACTTCAAAAAATTCTCATTTTTTTTTAAACAACATAGAACCCAAATGCAAAAAAAGAGAAAAATCCAACCTTTTATTTAAGTACATTACTTTGGTGTAAAAAAAAAAAATCACACATTTAAAAAAAAAAAAAACTTGAAATCAGGTGTCCCACAATTATTGGCACCCCTGATGTTAATACTTTGTACAACCCCCTTTTGCCAACAAGACAGCACTTAATCTCCTCCTATAACATTTCACAAGATTGGAGAACACAGAGAGAGGGATCTTTGACCATTCTTCTTTGCACAATCTTTCTAGATCATCCAGTGTCCTGGGTCCTCTCTTATGCACTCTCCTCTTTAGCTCACCCCACAGGTTTTCGATTGGGTTGAGGTCTGGGGACTGAGATGGCCATGGGAGGACCTTGAGTTTGTGACTGCTGAACCATTTTTGTGTAGATTTTGCCACATGTTTTGGATCATTATCCTGCTGAAAGACCCAATGACGACCCATCTTCAGCTTTCTGGCAGAGGCCATCAGGTTTTTATTTAAAATGTCCTGGTAGTTCAAAGCGTTCATAATGCCATGCACCCTAACAAGGTTCCCAGGGCCTTTGGAAGAGAAACAGGCCCACAGCATCACAGATCCTCTACCATACTTCACGGTGGGCATGAGGTGCTTTTCGGCATACTCATCTTTTGTTTTACGCCAGACCCACTTAGAGTGTTTGTTGCCAAAAAGCTCAATCTTAGTCTCATCTGACCAAAGCACACGATCCCAGTTGAAGTCCCAGTAACCGCTTAGCTAACTCCAGACGTTTACGTTTGTGAGTGTTAGTGAGAAAAGGCTTTTTCCTTGCATGCCTCCCAAACAGCTTGTTGGCATGTAGAGAGCGTCTGATGGTTGTTTTGGAGACTTTGTGACCCCAAGATGCCACTCTTTGATGCAATTCTGTGACAGTGAGCTTAGGACTTTTTTTTACTTCTCTTACCATCCTCCTCACTGTGCGTTGTGGCAAGATAAACTTGGGACCTCTTCCAGCCTTGTTTGTCACTGTTCCAGTTGTTTTAAACTTCTTAATGATTCCTCTGACTGTAGATACAGGCAAGTTAAGGCGAGTGGCTATTTTTTTGTAGCCATTGCCTGACTTATGAAGGTCGACACAAATCTGCCTTACTTGAATGGTGTGTTCTCTTGTCTTTGCCATGTTGACAAATGGGTAAGAGAATTAGGCCTCTGTGTCACGTCATATTTATACCCCAGGGAAACAGGAAGTCATGAATTACTAATTAAAGTTCCTAGATACCCTGACCAACTTTAGCAACTACAGAAAAATATATTTTTTAAAAAATCAATTAAAATTTTCAGCGGAATTGTTAGGGGTGCCAATAATTGTGGGACACATGATTTCAAGTAATTTTTTTTCTAAATGTGTGATTTTTTTTTACCCACCAAAGTAATTTACTTAAATAAAAGGTTGGATTTTTCTCTTTTTTTGCATTTGGGTTCTATGTTGTTTTTAAAAAAATTAGAATTTTTGGAAGTCCTCGACCACATCTTAAACAGGGGTGCCAATAATAGTGGAGGGCACTGTATTCATTAAGTGAATTCATCACAGCTAACAGAGACAACACCACTCACAACTAGCTGAATTAATTAGCTAGACCTCCTGAGTCCTGAGCAGAAGGAAAATAATAATAAACAATCTATTTATCTAACAGGACCTCTATATGATTTACTATCACTGTCAGTAACAGTGGAAATCTGACAGTGTCTTAAGTTTAAAATTGATAGAAACTCCATTAATTCCTCCATTTATTTCAGAGGTACAGTTGATGTAACAAGGGTCAGAGTTGTTTTTCTGGTCAGTTCACTTCATGGCCTAATATGATGGATTATGTTCACCCCTATATTCCCTAGTGTTTACCAGGACGTCATTGTAATTAGTAAGATCTTATTTATCTTGCCTGTTTAAATAAATGTTAAATAAAGTGCCTACCTGTCCTGGAGGGGCTGGGGGAGAGACGTCGTAGCTTGTGTCTGCCGAACGAGACCAGTTCACGGGACAGGGTCCTCTTCACACCCCCCGGGCTCCAGACCAGGGTGTGTGTCCTCACTGGGGTGTGTGATCGGACCGGGTTGTGTGTCCGGACCGGTGTGTGTGTTCTAACGGGAGTGTGTGTCCGCCGGCGGAGAGAGTAGCGGCTGTTCAGGGTAATGTCTGCTGGGCTGGACCTCCGTTCTGATCCAGACTCACTGTAACACACAGGACAGAGTGTGTGTGTGTGTGTGTGTGTGTGTGTGTGTGAGAGAGAGAGCGAGAGTGCGTCTAAACATTCAGAAACAAAATATAGATTTGCTTCCACCCTCTGGCCAAAGGCAATATTACATGTTCACAGATACAAAATCAGGATAAAAAGAGACATTCCAGCATGCATTACTAGACGTAAGAGAATAGGTATGAGACAAGTAAAGACATCTCTGGCTTCCCTTAATCCTCTTTCTCACCTGCTAGCCGACCTCCTGATAATCTTCATCCTGCTCCTGAGTTTGAACCCTCCAGGGGAGGAGGCGGGCACTATAGTGCGTTGAGTTTCAGATAGAGGGACACTGGACACCCCCTTGGCCCCGTTCTCTTTCTCCGAGGTCCAGCGAAACACAGACCCACGTCGGACCCCTATCCCTCCCCCTGTCCCAGTCTGCCCCCCTCCTCCAGACCCTGCCTTCCAGCAGTAGCGACTACTGAGGGTGGTGGAGGAGGAGGCCCCTGCTGCCTTACGCTGCTTGGCTAAAAGATTTGGGGATTTGGGTTTCTTGGCTACCCCCTCTCCCTTCTCTTGATCTCTCTGGGGCAGAGCCAGGGCTTTGGGTGAGAGGGCCTTCCGGGACAGCCTGGCCTGGCCCCCTGCAGAAGATGACACCCAGGTGTACTTGGAGGTCTTAGGGACTGCGGTGGATAAACTGAGCCTACGGGGAAACTTCTTGATGGGGGCAGAGGCTCTTCTACTGGGGATGGGTGAGGGTGAGGCACCACTGGGGACCACGGGATGGGAGACTGGGATGGGGGAAGGGGTGATGAATTTGTCTGAGTGCTGGGCCTCTGTTCTGGCCTGTCTGGGCCCAGCTCCTCCTGGCTGATGGCTGTTCACCCAGGTGAACTTGGAGTGTCTCTGGGGAGAAGAGGTTGTCTGGGGCTGGGCTGGTGTGGGCTTGGACCTGGGGCTTAGTGGGGGTCTTGGTAGGGCACTAGGGGGGGCAGAGAGAGGGGGTGGAAGAAGTAGAGGAGGTGGGTTCGCATCTCTAGGAATGACAGTGTGTGTACCTCCTGTGTTGGTTTTCTCAGAGAGATGAGGTCTGATATGCTGCTGAGCAGTGCTCTGGACCCTGGTGGCAGTGACAGTAGGTTTGTCTGAGACAGGGACACTTGTCAATTCTGTATTATTTTCTCCAGGGGAAGTGGCTATCACAGGCCCCATGCCCTTCCCTTCAGTGGTGGGCTGAACCTCATGTTTAGTCTCTCTCTGCTGGTCGTCTGGAGGTGCAGGCCCTGTTAGCCCAGAGAGTCCCAGCCCAGCCTCACCCCCAGGTCCTGTCCTCGCTCTGTCTGACTCAGTCTCTAACTTTATAGCTGTGGATCCACTGCCTGTCCCAGTCACAGTTCTTCTCACTCCCCCTGTGAGTGCATATTGCTGGCCCCTTGGACATGGTCCTGTTAGATCCCTAGATGTAGCACATTTTGTTCCATGCTTCTCTCCTCTAGCCGGGTCCTTACTGCTGTGGCTGGGCTGTGAGGTGCCTGTAGCATTAAGGGACAGCAAGCCAGTAGAAGAGTTGGGTTCTGCAGAAACTAAGGGCTCCTCTAAAGAGGGCTTGGCAGTCTGTATAGTAGGTCTACTCTGCTGGGCTGAGTTGGTCTTGTTATTGAGGGAGTAGGTCTTCCTCCAGTGTCCCGCGGACTGAGGGGGGTAAGGCCCACCCTGGGAGGGGAATGTG
>NW_028163042.1:0-11813 GCF_964263955.1 Coregonus lavaretus | reverse complement strand
ACTGAGTTACATTTTCCTCGCGCACAAGCTGATCCCGCATCGCTAGGAGGAACACAAGGTAAGTGAATCAGGACTTTGTCAAATGGGAACTGTATAATAACATTGTTATATCTATTGCTGACAAGTCAACAAATTGTTTGCATGAATGCGCGCGATGCAGAACACGTTTGAGCTCTTGCTTCCCCGTTGAATTAGTTTTTTTCTTTGGAAAATAAGTTACTCCCAAGAGAAGCCAACTCACCAGTGTTCTGTGCATTTGAGCCTGAATGGAAACTTGAATAATATTTTCCAAGAAGCACATTGCTACAAGTATTTATTTGCTTAAGCTTTGTATAAGGATGTGTTCCAGATAAATGTATGCTGTGCGTCTGTGTAGACGTGGCTGCTATAATGAATCCATTATGACAGAAAGACAAGGGGGCAGGCATTTTTTTTCTCTCTGGGTCAATTCTACAATGTTGACAGAAATAACATTGTTATGCACATACAAACAACAAATTCAGTAGGGTATACAAACATTTTCATACAACACGGTACATTTGCATTTTATATTTAAAAGAATATATATATTATTTCCTGGCTTTTGAACTTGCCTCAACTGAAGGCTATAGCCAAACTATTGACAAATTATGTATTAAGTTATTCATAACTGATCACTTTAATGTATGATGGCAGATGGCAAAGACATTTAAAATGGCAATCTGCAGTTCCAACAACAACAAAGCAGCAACCCCACCACTGTTTTGCAAAAACAGCTTTAAAAATTTGTTGGGATAATGAGCTCTCTTTTACTTTGTAAATGTCGTACTATTGGGTTCTTCAATGACTACAATCTCAATTAACTGGATTCATTTTCTCTCTCTGTTTCTAATACTGTAAAAAAAAAATGTAAAGACTCTCAGTACTGTTGTTATAATACTAGTGTTACTGTTTATCAATATTGGCACGCCATCGTGAACAGCAGGGAATGATCACACTGTAAAAAGTAGGTTATCTCATAACCTTCCCACAGAGTGAAACTAAAGCTTCCTCCCTTCTTTCTCTTCATACTTTCATCCATCCATCATTCTAACCATCGATCCATTGTTGTAAAGACCGTTAACATTCCAGAGCGTTGTAAACACCAGGGATTTCCTCTTTGGCCCTATATCTCGGTCTGTCCCACTGATTCACACACACACGTGGTGCTTGCGCACACAGACACTCACGGATACGCACGCACATACAGGTAAATGCACATACTTGCACACATACACACTCATCCATTCTCTCTCTCTCTCTCTCTCTCTCTCTCTCTCTCTCTCTTCTCTCTCTCTCTCTCTCCTTCCTCCAATCCATCTCTGCAGCGTTGTCCAACTCTAACCCCTCAACATGGGTCTCTCTCAACCCAGAGCCAAAGCCTTCCCTAAATACGGTCAAACTGGTCCTAAATGTCAGTAGTGAAATCACCGCTCCTCTCCTCAAGCAGGAAGTAACAGGTTTATTCAGGTAACGGTTTGTGATGCTAGTGTTCATGTCCCACTGATACCTCCTGGGGGAGATACTTGATGTGACCAGATCATTCAGACACCAAGTGAGAAAGCTTTGCCTGCCTCTGATATTCCCACTAGATGGCCAAGCTGCAAAGTCAATATTGTCAATGTCGTAAAAACGTATGGAAACAGGTTAGCAGTGTGGTTAGGGTTAGGTTTCAAATCAGATTTGAAGAAGATAAATAGTAGAACTAGGCAGGGCTTCTGACTTTGCAACTTGGCCTGAGTCTTGTGTTTGAACCCATAACCCTCTTACGTTGCCAATACAGCTTTAGTCTCAATTACTCCTGCAAGATATTTAACCTACTTTAGGTAGGTTAAAGCCAATGAAATCACTGGTACTGTAAAAGGGCTTGTGAACTTTTTTATTTGATCTTATGCAGATTAGAAGTTAAATGCACAAAGACTCAAGTATTAAGGGTTATGGAAAATTGCATCTAGTCTAGAGCAAACCTTTTTGTAACATGATCCAGCTGAAACCTTGAGAATTCTGTTTAGACCCAATCAAATGTGACTAAATATACTGTTCCATAGTTTAGGACCACAAGCCATGAAGATCTAGAAGGAACTATAGCATTGTTCCATCATGGACTGATGGAATGGTCTAGAGCAGCATTTACTGGGATGTCAAAAGTCTCCCTAGATTGCAAAGCCCTCTCTCTTCTCCCCTCGATCTTTCTCTGTCTCTGTCTCTTCTCTCTTTCTCTCTCTCTGACTCTCTGACTCACTCCCCTCCCCCTTCTCTTCCACCACCCCTGCTCCCTCTCTCTCCTGTCACTTCTCACTGTACCTCCCTGGCCTGAGACAATGATGTAACACACAGCGATTGGCTGTCTAGGACCTCCAGTGTGTCAGTCCAGGCCTAACGCCAGAATGAAATTACCCCACCATGGTGCACTGTGAGTGACTGGGGCACGGCACCAGAGCAGTTTGGCTGATCCTCCATGTTAACTAAAACAATGTGTGTGTGAGAGAGAGAGAGAGAGAGAGAGAGAGAGAGAGAGAGAGAGAGAGAGAGAGAGAGAGAGAGAGAGAGAGAGAGAGAGAGAGAGAGAGAGAGAGAGAGAAACAGAAAGTGAGAGAAACAGAAAGTGAGAGAGAGAGGAACAGAGAGAGAGAGAGAGAGGAACAGAGAGAGAGAGAGAGAGAGAGAGAGAGAGAGAGGAACAGAAAGTGAGAGAGAGAGGAACAGAGAGAGAGAGAGAGAGAGAAACAGAGAGAGAGACAGAGAGAAACAGAGAGAGAGAAAGTGAGAGAGGGAGAGAGAGAGAGAGAGAGGGAATGTGTGATGGTACTTACCAAAGTTAACATGGGTTCTATGGTGTGTGTACACTGGGCTTGATGACCTGTCCCTGTCCCATTACTGGGCTTGATGACCTGTCCCTGTCCCATTACTGGGCTTGATGACCTGTTCCTGTCCCATTACTGGGCTTTTCCCTGACCCTGTCCCATTACTGGGCTTGATGACCTGTCCCTGTCCCATTACTGGGCTTGATGACCTGTCCCTGTCCCATTATTGGGCTTGATGACCTGTCCCTGTCCCATTACTGGGCTTGATGACCTGTCGCTGTCCCATTACCGGGCTTGTCCCTGGCCCTGTCCCATTACTGGGCTTGATGACCTGTCCCTGTCCCATTACCGGGCTTGTCCCTGGCCCTGTCCCATTATTGGGCTTGATGACCTGTCGCTGTCCCACTAACAGATGTCTTGTAGAGACACTGGAAATGTGTCCAATCGTGAGTTCATGTGGACATGGCTGGCCGTCGATGTTAATGTTTTCATATGGTTGTTTGGTAATGTTTACATGTACAGAGTGGATGTGGTAATATGGTGGTAATGTTTTCATGTTTAATACAGTGCAGGTGTGAGAATGTGCAGGTAGGTTGAGTGACACACACACACACACACTAAAGAGAAGTGATCATGTCCCGTATATGAGCCAATAACAACACATCCAGCTGTCCCTGATCTCACTCATTATCTCTCTCCCCTCTTTGTCTCTCTCTCTCGCTCTCCCTTTCTTTCTTTCTTTCTTTCTTTCTTTCTTTCTTTCTTTCTTTCTTTCTTTCTTTCTTTCTTTCTTTCTTTCTTTCTTTCTTTCTTTCTTTCTTTCTTTCTTTCTTTCTTTCTTTCTTTCTTTCTTTCTTCTTTCTTTCTCTCTCTCACTCTCTCTCCACCTCTCTCCAACTCGCTCCACCTCTCCCCCCCACCTCTCAGGTGTGGTCATCATGTTGGGGATGTATCTGTCCGTCCTATTGCTCCTCCCCCTGGCCTCGTCCATCCCCTCCCCCTCCAGACCTCCCCCAAGACCCTGCAGACGATGCTGCGACCACCTGCAGCCCCCAGAATATTCTGCTGCACACCCTGCTCACCATGCTGCCGCCACACCAGAGGTCCATACCTATATCAACATGACCATACTCAAAGGTAGGGGACAACACACACACACACACACACACACACACATCAATACATTATCAGTATCTTAGATGACCAACCTCAAAGGTACAGTACAAAGAAACCTCCCAAGTCAACAGACAAGAGGAGTTATAGGCATTGCCTTAGAGCAACGTTTCCCAAGCCAGTCCTCCAAAACTAGCCTTTAAAAGGATGTCACAGCTTGTTCAAAAGAAGACACTTGGCAGGATCAGTAATCAGCAAGGCCAACGTTCTTAAAGAAGAAAGAACACATACAGAAGAAACAGGGATTCAAATAGAACACACACACACACACACACACAGACACACATACACACACACACACACACACACAGACAGACACACACACACACAGACACACACACACACACAGACACACACACACACACACAGACACACACACACACACACACACACACACACACACAGACAGACAGACACACACACACAGACACACACACACAGACACACACACACACACACACACACACACACACACACAGACACACACACACACAGACACACACACACAGAGACACACACACACACACACACACACACACACACACACACACACTCTTCAAAGAGATAAAGGCCTTGTGAGGACATGTGTGTTACCTTTCCAAGCCTTATTCCCCTAAAATAGTCCAGGAGATGTATTGTTTCATCTGGTGTGTCTTTATGGTTTCATCTGACCCTATCCCAAAAACAACAGGTAGTTACGTTTCTCTGACTTAGAAGCATGGCACACACATGGACATGCACACACACATTTTCTAAAAACCTCTAGATTAATTGAAATCCTTGTTTACAGTGTGTGAGGGAGGGAGGGAGGGAGGGAGGCTCCCAGAAGGCAGTATTCACCTGGCACTGAAACACACACACACACACACACCCTCATACAATCAAGCAGTGCAGTGTGTGAGAGGATTTATACTAATTCACTGTGACAACCCAGTTTAGTTAGAAAAGAGGAACTAGCTAACTATATGTCACGCCCGGACATAGAGATCTCTAGTTGGTTTGGTCAGGGTGTGAATATCTATGTGTAGATCTATGTTGGCTGGGTGTGGTTCCCAATCAGAGGCAGCTGTCGATCATTGTCTCTGATTGGGGATCATACTTAGGCAGCCATGTTGCCTACCTATGTTGTGGGATCTTGTTTCTGGTTTGGCTTGTTTATGTGTAGCCCATTAGAACTTCACGTTACGTTGCTTTTGTTGTTTTGTCGGTGTTTCTATAATAAACGACTATGTACGCATACCACGCTGCACCTTGGTCCAATCCTTTATACAACGAACGTGACACTATATTAAGACTATATATATATATATATATATGTGGAGACTAACTATGGCTAACTAAGTCTACTCTCTAAATTACTCTCTAAAAGTGGTATTGGTTATTATAAAGCACAATGTCCAGATGCTTTTTAAATTCTTGTCCTACTGATAGTAATCATGGCTTGAAGGGTTAACTACAGATCTAGGATTACACTATCCTAACCCTAACCACCACTATCTAGACATCCTAACCCTAACCACCACTATCTAGACATCCTAACCCTAACCACCACTATCTAGACATCAGAGAGAATACTGACCTCACATGAGTGCTAAGAGGCGACTGTATCTACAGCAGGATAATGTAAGCAGGATCTGGACAAGAGGGGGCCTGTTTAGATCAGGTGGTTAAAGCATCAGAGATGTCCATATATGGTCAATGGGTGTGGAAAATCCACTAAGCCCTTGGATAAGGGAGCACACACACACCAGAAGAGAGGTATTTCCTTGCTCATGCTAGCTCAGATAGAAACTCCATATGTTCTTTCTCTTTCCCTCCCCAGGTGATAAAGGTGACAGAGGAGATAAAGGAATGCCAGGGAAAAACGGTAAAGGAGGTCCCCATGGTTACCGGGGTCCCATGGGTCCTCAAGGGAACAAGGGCCAGGCGGGCGCCCCGGGAGATGCCTGTAAGCTGCAGCACTCCTCCTTCTCTGTAGGGAGACGTAAATCCCTCCACAGTATAGACTACTACCAGGCCCTGGTGTTTGACACGGTGTTCGTCAACCCCCACGAGCACTTCAACATGTTCAAAGGTAATTCATTGAAGAACCACAAGAAGACACACACTGTTTTTCACACACTTTTTTCAACATGTTCAAAGGTAAATTCTACTGCTACGTCTACTACTACTTCAAAGTCACTGGTGTGCAGGCTTTTGTTCCAGCCCATCACTAATAATAAAAAAACACCCGATTCTAACACGTCACCTTTCTCTTTTCTCAAGGTACATTTTACTGCTTCATCCCAGGATCAACTTCTTCAACATCACTTATTTGCAGGTTCTTGTTCCAGCCCAGCACTAAAACACCTGACACTGACACTAACTAATCACTTTCTCCTTCCTTTCTCTCAAGGTAAATTCTACTGCTTCATCCCGGGTATCTACTTCTTCAACGTGAACATCCACACGTGGAACTTCAAGGAGACCTACCTCCACCTGATGCACAACGATAAGGAACAGGTGATCCTCTACGCCCAGCCCAGTGAGAGGTCCATCATGCAGAGTCAGAGTGTTATGATGGACCTGGCGCTGAACGACGAGGTGTGGGTCAGGCTCTACAAGAGGGAGAGGGAGAACGCTGTCTATAGTGATGACGTGGATGTCTATATTACCTTTAATGGATACCTGTTGGCGCCTAGTGTCCAGTGATCAGAGTGGAGGGAGAGGGGGATCTTGGTTGTCTTATCATGCCTAAAGTTCAGTGATGAAAAAGGAGGAGAGAAGAGAGAGAGGGAACTTGCGCCTGTGTTGGATTTTTTATTTTGCTTGTGCTTATGCCTTCAGTGCTCACCAAATTCAAATGGAAACTCAGGGTTGATTTTGGTTGTCCCTTTGTAGTGCCTTCAGTGCTCATCAAATGGAAACTCTGGGTTGATTTTGGTTGTCCCTTTGTAGTGCCTTCAGTGCTCACCAAATGGAATGTCTGAGTTGGATTTTGTTTGTCCTGGTGTTGTGCCTAAAGCAGCCGATGATACACACAGGTTTTCCTCTGCCTTACGATGTATTCCTCTCAGGTACTTTGAATGGGGAGGACTGTGGGCACTAATCAATGAGATCGAGATCACTATGCAGTGTTGTGTAGTCCTGGTGAGCAACATTGGTTGAAAATACATACACGTTTTAACCTTTTCAATGTCTTTTCCCAAAAATACGTATTTTCAATGTCTTTTCAGTGTCTTTTCAACGTCTTTTGCTCATAGGGTGGTTTTGGTACTAGACTAGAATGCTGTTGCTATGGTGACCTCGAGAAAAGCACTTACTTGTAGCTTTAAAAGTGAAAAATGAGAAAATGTCAGCCATATCAAAGAGATTGTTGAGTGAGTAATGCAATATTGTATTGATATATATATTGATAACTCAGTGTTATGTGTTTTTATAGAGATTTACTTTAAGCTGCAGTGCAGCTTGTAACATGTAAATAATTGTATAGACCTTGTGGATTTTTGTTACCTAAAATGTTTTATCACTAGCCTGGGTGCCAGTCGGTCTTTGCTTTAGCTGACCTGTTGTTGTTGTCATGTCCTGAACACAATAAGGTACTGTTTCTGAATGCAGTTTGAAAAAGTTATGCATCCAGGGTGGCCTAACCCTAACCCTATACCACCAAAAAACGAAAATACTTTTGAATTCCATTTTATCAAAACAACACATACTGTATCAGAAAAATATCAACCAAACAAGAATTGTAAAAACCCATTCAAACTAGAACCCCATTCTAAATCAGACCTTCTAGAACCATTACTCCCCATTGTCAGTTGAACAGGTTGAACAGGTGCATTCTATCTTTCACCTAGAGGTTAAGGTCAAACCCTGACCCCCTGACCCCTGCCTGTTTCCCACCGTTAGAGTAAACAGCCCTTCATTACTGTCAAGATTTGAATATGTCCTAGTAGTGCACTATATGGGGAATAGGGTGTCAAAGGTAGTGCACTATATAGGGAACATGGGTGCAGTCCGTTTTTATTTGACAGCTCCAATGAAAAACCCAAGTAAAAGCTCAAAGAGAGGAAACACAACAACTCCATGTGTGGTTTGGATGATGATGGTTGAATTGGTTGCCAGATGGACAACCATATCTTTCCTATTACTGCTAATTCCATCCTCAGTCCACAGGGACTGGGGCTAAACTGGAGATAGAGGAGAGACAGACTGGTATATTAGTTCATGAGTAGATAGCTTTGTAGCCAATTAGAAGAGGCTTTACTGGTGTAGTTCCCTAGTCAATAGCTCTGTAGCCAATTAGAAGAGGCTTTACTGGTGTAGTTCCCTAGTCAATAGCTCTGTAGCCAATTAGAAGAGGCTTTAAAAGCATACCATAGTGATGTACATCCTATGGTTGTTGTAAGTACCTATATCCTGGATATAACTCAAAACCACGAGCAGAAGTTGACACAGTTGGTTTGTTGTACCCAAGAGACAGAACAGAGTGCAAGCATTATGGATTGGGTTATTAGCATTACCCTTTGCCCCAAAAACCCAGCCATTTATAACCTCTTTCAAACAATTGTTCTGTTTCCTACGCATCTCTACGAATGCAGATGCACTTTCAAGGAGTCCTCTGAGAGTTGTTGGTAGACGGTCTCTCTAAAACTAACCTGGTCCCAGATCTGTTTGTGCTGTTTGGCATGACAATAACAATTGCAAGACAGTACAAACAGATCTGGAACCAGGCTACACTAAAAGTGAAAAGTAGCCAAACTCATGTTCCTTACTAGCTACACTTTATTACTCCTATTACACGGTTCTGTAGTTAGAGCCTTTTACATCACCATTAAAGACATGGAGCCAGTTCATAACAGTAACTACTCTATCTGAAGTAAACAGGAAAGGAGCTTTGAATCGCCCCACTGTCCTATAAACACCATGCTCTATAAAATGAGCCATAAAGTAAGTTGTAGTGTTATGTTACCTGTGAAACAGTGTTGATAGAACTTCTGCAGTTACTGCTGTTAGAGTTCAAGGTTTAGATGGGGGGCCGGCTGGGAGCAGTTGGTATGACAGGCTATGACAGGTTATGACGTATGTTATATCATGCTTATGGCATGTTTACAAGACAGGTTTCTGGAGAAGGGTTCAAGCAGAGCGTTAACGAGAGTTTTCAAGGACATCAGTCCGATTTCCCCCCGGGTCAAAGTAGGTCACAGCTCTCTCTACCCCCCCCCCACCCCTCTTTCTCTCTCTCTCTCTCTCTCTCTCCCTCTCTCTCTCTCTCTCTCTCTCTCTCTCCTTTCAGGCCCTCTCTGTGTGTAGGGAGCCTATAAGCGTGGTAGGTAAAATCCCTACATCCACCAAGCCTGCCAAGAAAGCCTCACACACACACGCACACACACGCACACACAGAGAGAGAAGGAGAGCCAAGAAAGCTTCAGTCACCTCAACCTCAGGGGGGAGAAGCTTTAGAAAACCCCATGTCCTTTTTCCTCCCACACAATAAGATGTACTACTGTGACTGTACATTAGTGGTTGTTATGATGTAGCCCCTACTAATATACTTTAAACTATGTCTGAAAGGAGGATCATTACCAAATATTTACATATATCTGGTTTACTTTAGGCCAGAGAATGTTCCCTCAGGAAAAACAATGAGAGTTTACATGAGAGTTGGCAGCTCTTACTCAGTTCATGCTATTCTACTGTTACATTACTAGAAAGGCTCGGTCTTAGAGATTTCCTAACTTGAGGGGCCGTGACCCCACTCTCCGATCTGGGATCCATTCTCAGAGACTTTCTGCCTTACGCTTTCTCTCTTTCTATTTCCCTCTCTCTCCTTCTCTCTCATGAGAATGCAGTCTCTCTCTCTTCCATTCACCCTTGTTTCTCTTTCTCTCCCCCTCTTTTTCGTTCCTCCCTCCTCTTCTCCTCCCCCTCTTCTCAGGGTTGTGCGGTCAGTCGGAGGTCTGGTTGTCATTATGAGTGAACCGACACGCTTCCCTCAAGCTTCCTGTTTCTGACTTATAGAAAAACAGCCCCCGGAGAGAGAGAGAGAGAGAGAGAGAGAGAGAGAGAGAGAGAGAGAGAGAGAGAGAGAGAGAAAGAGAGAGAGAGAGAGAGAGAGAGAGAGAGAGAGAGAGAGAGAGAGAGAGAGAGAGAGAGAGAGAGAGAGAGAGAGAGAGAGAGAGGGGTTGGGTACTGGTATGTGTCAGGGACTTAATCACACAGGGTCAAAGGCAGGGGTTCCACAGCACTGGTTTCTACCTCCATCCTAGCTGTAGTGTTTGTCTATTCACCCTCACTGTTTTACAGAGTATAAACCAGTTACAGTTTGTTAAAGGTCAACCTCTGCCTACTCAATGTATCAGACGGATAGTTTGGAAAGCACAGCTTGCTGTTTTAATGGAAGCACCAGTTGTCAGTGTTCCAGGACTGATACAGGTGCAGACATACACAGAACTTTGCTAGTCTCTCTCTCTCTGTTCCCTTGTAAAAGCTTTAATAGAATTACAGAGTGATTTTTAGGATGCGTTATGAACCGTCTCGTAGCCCGTATCAAAGAGGGAGACAACGCGGAGATAAAGAAATAACAAACATATTTATTAAATAAAGTAAACTATATACAAGTAACAAGGGTGTGTGTAGTCAGTAGTCAGTAGTGTAAGTGAGTGGATGTGTTCATAGATGGTGCTAATGTGTTGAGAGTTGCCAAAACAAACAAACACTAAGAAGCCCCAAAACCAACAGTGTGTCTACGTGGAGAGAGTCTCCTCAATGTATGGGGGAAAGGTGTATTTATCCCCGGGACACACCCGGGTGTGTCCCATTTCGCTGACGACCCTCTCTGCTCGCCCCACCGACATCCTATTAAGGAAAACAAGAGCAAAGAGAAAGAATCGGCAGACAGAGTGGGAGGGTCGTCACATGTGGCTGTTAGCCTAGCGGTTAGAGCGTTAGGCCGGTAACCCAAAGGTTGCTAGTTTGAGTCTGTTGATCTGCCCTTGAAAGGCACTTAACCCTAATTGCTCCAGGGTTGCCTCCAATAATGGATCCCTGTCTGTAAACCCCACTCTCTGAGAGTGTCTCAGGGGGAGTGGGATATGTAAGAAACCCATTCCTATTGGCCACCACTCTTGTACATGTGTGAAACAGGACAAATATAAGCACCCCCTATTTGACATAATATTACATATACTGTTCTGGATAATGACTTGCATTGGTGATGTCAGCAGGGGGTTAGTTCAAGAGGATACGTTTTTGCATTGTCCTTCCTATTGATGATTAAGGATAGGATTGGGTGAGGGAAAATGGATCCTAGATCTGTACCTAAGGGCGACTTCTATCTGGAGCCAACTAAAACAGGGTCATAAACAAGATGGAGTCGAGGAGCTTCTTAATGAATTATGGGTAATAGGAGTATATGCATAATTATGAATATAATTATTTAGGTTTTTGAATGATTGATTGATTGATTGATCAGACTAACGCTAGTAAACGTTTATAATCTCAAGGAATGATGTCAGTGAATTGGTGCTTTAAAAATCCATCGATGGGTGCTACATTTTGTGTTTATAAGTACATGTGCAATTTGTTTTATACATGAATACTAATTATGTTTATATTCTATACAGTATATTCTATTAACTTTTTGTGTATTAAAGACGTTTTTTGAAAGAGTGAAGTTTGTTTTTATACTATGAGACAGAATGGCACTCACACACGCACATGCATGAGGCACAAACAGACAAAGACTGGCTCCAGCTCTATAGCTATAATTACAGACTAGGTCACCACAACTATCTCTGACTCTACCCAACGCTTTACTGAGGGGCAGCCTGGACAAAA
>NW_028163043.1:35000-36708 GCF_964263955.1 Coregonus lavaretus | reverse complement strand
CTCCATGTAAAAACCCCCACCATGTAAAACCCCCTCAATATAGGCTACATGTCCATATGTCCATCATAGAACGAGAGATGAGATGATGCCGGTGACCCTCGTACTTAGAAACATTTAAGTTATTTTCCTGTAGCGTCGTCAGTAGTCTGCCCTGCTATAATGAACCCTTACCCTACTATAATGAACCCTTACCCTACTATAATGAACCCCTTACCCTGCTATAATGAACCCTTACCCTACTATAATGAACCCTTACCCTGCTATAATGAACCCTTACCCTGCTATTATGAACCCTTACCCTGCTATAATGAACCCTTACCCTACTATAATGAACCCTTACCCTACTATAATGAACCCTTACCCTACTATAATGAACCCTTACCCTGCTATAATGAACCCTTACCCTACTATAATGAACCCTTACCCTACTATAATGAACCCTTACCCTGCTATAATGAACCCTTACCCTGCTATAACGAACCCTTACCCTGCTATAATGAACCCTTTACTGCTATAATGAACCCTTACCCTGCTATAACGAACCCTTACCCTACTATAATGAACCCTTTACTGCTATAATGAACCCTTACCCTGCTATAACGAACCCTTACCCTGCTATAATGAACCCTTTACTGCTATAATGAACCCTTACCCTGCTATAATGAACCCTTTACTGCTATAATGAGAGCTGGTACAACACCAATGTGTCTGGAGTCTTTCTCGTCCTGGCCATGCTTCAGCCAAGCAGTCTATCCATATACGGTTTCTAAAAGGTCTACTGGTGAGGCTTTAGTCATCATGCTTTTGTATTATTCACCATTCACCCTGGCCTACCTGCGGTGCATACTCCGTTCAGCTGGTATCCCTACCTGCGGTGCATACTCCGTTCAGCTGGTATCCCTACCTGCGGTGCATACTCCGTTCAGCTGGTATCCCTACCTGCGGTGCATACTCCGTTCAGCTGGTATCCCTACCTGCGGTGCATACTCCGTTCAGCTGGTATCCCTACCTGCGGTGCATACTCCGTTCAGCTGGCATCCCTACCTGCGCTGCATACTCCGTTCAGCTGGTATCCCTACCTGTGGTAAATGCTCCGTTCAGCTGGTATCCCTACCTGCGGTGCATACTCCGTTCAGCTGGTATCCCTACCTGCGGTGCATACTCCGTTCAGCTGGTATCCCTACCTGCGGTGCATACTCCGTTCAGCTGGTATCCCTACCTGCGGTGCATACTCCGTTCAGCTGGTATCCCTACCTGCGGTGCATACTCCGTTCAGCTGTGTATCCCTACCTGCGGTGCATACTCCGTTCAGCTGGTATCCCTACCTGCGGTGCATACTCCGTTCAGCTGGTATCCCTACCTGCGGTGCATACTCCGTTCAGCTGGTATCCCTACCTGCGGTGCATACTCCGTTCAGCTGGTATCCATCCCCATTTCTAAAGACTGCCTCTTGTCCGGTTAGACGCCCTCCCCCAAACGTATTCAAATGATTCAGTCCTATAAAACACCATATCAACGGTAGGCCGTAGGCTACATCTGGATTATTGACAACGTGCCTCACACATACAATACCATTTACAGGAGCGTAGTATTAATTATTGGAGGGGGACTGCAGTGCGTAAAGACGTGTAGGCCTATTCTCCGTTGAAGCCAATTGCAACAACGTTGACTGCCAACAATCCAAACGTACTGAGCAAACTGTTTTTAC
>NW_028163043.1:0-30000 GCF_964263955.1 Coregonus lavaretus | reverse complement strand
GATACTAGATCCCCTACATACTGGTCTGAAACTAGATCCCCAACAAACGGGTCTGAAACTAGATCCCCTACATACTGGTCTTAAACTAGATCCCCTACAAACAGGTCTGAAACTAGATCCCCTACATACTGGTCTTAAACTAGATCCCCTACATACTGGTCTGAAACTAGATCCCCTACAAATGGGTCTGAAACTAGATCCCCTACATACTGGTCTGAAACTAGATCCCCTACATACTGGTCTGAAACTAGATCCCCTACATACTGGTCTAAAACTAGATCCCCTACAAATGGGTCTGATACTAGATCCCCTACATACTGGTCTGAAACTAGATCCCCTACAAACGGGTCTGAAACTAGATCCCCTACATACTGGTCTTAAACTAGATCCCCTACAAACGGGTCTGAAACTAGATCCCCTACATACTGGTCTTAAACTAGATCCCCTACATACTGGTCTGAAACTAGATCCCCTACATACTGGTCTGAAACTAGATCCCCTACAAACGGGTCTGAAACTAGATCCCCTACATACTGGTCTGAAACTAGATCCCCTGCATACTGGTCTTGACGAGAAGAAAAAAAAAACTGTTGAGGGAGGTTCTCTTCTGCACTGTTCAACCAGTCCAGTAAATGTGGAGGAGGAGTTAAGATGGAGTGTCACCTTGTTAACGTGTAATAGCGGCAGTGGTGTCACATGCTCTCTTTCCATTTCCCCTGAAATCTACTGTATAGGACACAGTTAGTTCGTGAGCTAGATTGCCTTTGAAAATGTCATGACTCCCCATGCAAGCTCACATTAATGACTCCCCATGCAAGCTCACATTAATGACTCCCCATGCAAGCTCACATTAATGACTCCCCATGCAAGCTCACATTAATGACTCCCCATGCAAGCTCAAACACATTAATGACTCCCCATGCAAGCTCAAACACATTAATGACTCCCCATGCAAGCTCAAACACATTAATGACTCCCCATGCAAGCTCAAACACATTAATGACTCCCCATGCAAGCTCAAACATATTAATGACTCCCCATGCAAGCTCAAACATATTAATGACTCCCCATGCAAGCTCAAACACATGAATGACTCCCCATGCAAGCTCAAACACATGAATGACTTGAATGGGGTATCTGTGAGTTCTGAGTCAAGGATAGGTAAGTGTTATTGATCAAAGTACTCAGATCAATCAGTCACAGACCTATGTGTGTGTGTGTGTGTGTGTGTGTTTGTGTGTGTGTGTGTGTGTGTGTGTGTGTGTGTGTGTGTGTGTGACGACGACAGGCGTGCCTATGCTCCTCACACTCCCTTGTGCTCTCTTGAAGTTATGACCTGACAACATTGTAATAGTTTTTTAAACGTGTTTACAACGACAAAATACTCCCCTTATTGCTAGCAAGTTTCCCAGTTATCTCTGTAACACCAGTGAAGTTATCTTCCTTCAGCTTGTTCATTCATTCATTTTGAGTGCGTCTGCCGCAGCCTATCAGAGCTCGTCTCGCGCGCGTCTGTCTACACTCTGCTGGAGAAGTGCATGTGTCACGGATTCGGCCCGAGGCTGCCCCTCCTCCTTGCTCGGGCAGGCTCCGGCGTTCGTCGTCCACGGAGTACTAGCTGCTACCGATTGTCACGGATTCGGCCCGAGGCTGCTCCTCCTCCTTGCTCGGGCAGGCTCCGGCGTTCGTCGTCCCCGGAGTACTAGCTGCTACCGATCTACGTTTCGGTGTTTTGTCTTGTTTGGTCTTTATTGTTTACACCTGTGTCCCATTATGTGGCATTGTATTCCCTTTTTAAAAAAAAAAACCTGTCTCTCATTGTCTGTTGTGTGTGATTGTTTTCCGTGAGGTCGGCAGTTGCTGTTTGTATGCGAGCATTGTTTCCTCCCCTGTTAGGAGTTTTTTTTTTTGTATGGTCCTTTACTGTGTAGTAAAGTACGTCTGCCAGTAGCTCGGTGTCCTGCGCTTGACTTCGTTCACCGCATACACGTCACCTTGACAGTGCACCTCTTTTTTCCTGTCATTTTGTCAATTTCTTATTTTTTAGGTTGTTTTTTACGAGGTCTCTCATTGAAAGTGTACAAACGGTTGAATGAAGAAGAGCCTAAGGGTGTCATAATAGTGTTGTTCTAGACGTTTATGTAACCTTCAGCTTGTAAAAGGGGGTTTCACCAGTTAATTGGTTGTGTGCACACCTGCTTGCCGAGGCAGTGGTGGGAATAGTGAATGTAGCTCCAGGTATTTCTACCATATGTGGGTAGACCTAGGCTGTATTTCTCAACAGTAGCCTACCCAGCCAGTTTCTCTTTGGATTTCTTTGGAAAAATTTGTTTGGGTTTATTTTCTAAATCCTTTTGCCAACATTATTATTGACCACTACCACGACTACCGCCGTCTGCCACCATTCATTTTCTGCCGCTTTTTAAAATAGAAACAGCTTTTTGTTAATGAACCCCCCCCAAAAAAATTTTTTTGACAGTCATCTCTACTGTTCTCTCATTAATAGACAGTCCAGTCAGCTCTACTGTTCTCTCATTAATAGACAGTCCAGTCATCTCTACTGTTCTCTCATTAATAGACAGTCCAGTCAGCTCTACTGTTCTCTCATTAATAGACAGTCCAGTCAGCTCTACTGTTCTCTCATTAATAGACAGTCCAGTCATCTCTACTGTTCTCTCATTAATAGACAGTCCAGTCATCTATACTGTTCTCTCATTAATAGACAGTCCAGTCAGCTATACTGTTCTCTCATTAATAGACAGTCCAGTCATCTCTACTGTTCTCTCATTAATAGACAGTCCAGTCATCTCTACTGTTCTCTCATTAATAGACAGTCCAGTCATCTCTACTGTTCTCTCATTAATAGACAGTCCAGTCATCTATACTGTTCTCCCACTGGTCTCTTCATGAGCTGTTTTACTATCTTCAGAATCAGAATCTTATTCACCAGATACATTTGCATGTTCAGGTGCTGCAGAGTTACAGACAATAGACAGAAAGACAATAGATTTACATTTTAGTCATTTACGAGCAATTAGGGTTAAGTGCCTTTGCTCAAAATTCACCTAGCCGGTTTAGACATTTTCGAACCAGCAACCTTCCGGTTACTGGCCCAATGCTCTTAACCGCTAGGCTACCTGTCGCCCAGACAGACAGACAGACAGACAGACAGACAGACAGACAGACAGACAGACAGACAGACAGACAGACACACACACACACACAGACAGACAGACAGACAGACAGACACACACACACACACACACACAGACAGACAGACAGACAGACAGACAGACAGACAGACAGACAGACAGACAGACAGACAGACAGACAGACAGACAGACAGACAGACAGACAGACAGACAGGCAGACAGACAGGCAGACAGGCAGACAGACAGACAGGCAGACAGACAGACAGACAGACAGACAGGCAGACAGACAGGCATACAGACAATAGACAGACAGACAATAGACAGACAGACAAAATATACAGTGCATCCTGAAAGTATTCAGACCTCTTGACTTTTTCGACATTTTGTTACGTTACGTTTTTTTTCTTCTTCTCCCTCATCAATGTACACACAATATGCCATAATGACAAAGCAAAAACAGTTTTTTTGACATTTTTGCTAATTCATTAAAAATAAACAACTGAAATATCACATTTACTCAGTACTTTGTTGAAGCACCTTTGGCAGCGATAACAGTCTCAGGTCTTCTTGGATATGACGCTACAAGCTTAGCACACCTGTATTTGGGGAGTTTCTCCCATTCTTCTCTGCAGATCCTCTCATGCTCTGTCAGGTTGGATGGGGAGTGTCGCTGCACAGCTAATTTCAGGTCCTTCAGAGATGTTAGATCGGGTTCAAGTCCGGGCTCCTGATGGACCACTCAGGGACATTCAGAGACTTGTCCCAAAGCCACTCCTGTGTTGTCTTGGCTGTGTGCTTAGGGTCGTTGTCCTGTTGGAAGGTGAACCTTTGCCCCAGTCTGAGGTCCTGATCGCTCTGGAGCAGGTTTTCATCAAGGATCTCTCTGTACTTTGCTTCGTACATCTTTCCCTCGATCCTGACTAGTCTCCCAGTCCCTGCCGCTGAAAAACATCCCCACATCATGATGCTGCCACCACCATGCTTCACCATAGGGATGGTGCCAGGTTTCCTCCAGATGTGATGCTTGGCATTCAGGCCAAAGAGTTCAATCTTGGTTTCATCAGACCAGAGAATCTTGTTTCTCATGGTCTGAGAGTCCTTTAGGTGCCTTTTGGCAAACTCTAAGCGGGCTGTCATGTGCCTTTTACTGAGGAGTGGCTTCCGTCTGGCCACTCTACCATAAAGGCCTGATTGGTGGAGTGCTGCAGAGATGGTTGTACTTCTGGAAGGAACTCTGGAGCTCTGTCAGAGTGACCATCAGGTTCTTGGTCACCTCCCTGACAAAGGCCCTTCTCCCCCGATTGCTCAGTTTGGCCCGGAGGCCATCTCTAGGAAGAGTCTTGGTGGTTCCAAACTTCTTCCATTTATGAATGATGGAGGCCACTGTGTTCTTGGGGAACTTCAATGCTGCAGACATTTTTTGGTACCCTTCTGTGCCTCGATACGATCCTGTCTCTGAGCTCTACAGACAATTCCATCGACCTCATGGCTTGGTTTTTGTTCTGACATGCACTGTCAACTGTGGGACCTTATATAGACAGGTGTGTGCCTTTCCAAATCATGTCCAATCAATTGAATTTACCACAGGTGGACTCCAAATTTTGAGTCTCATAGCAAAGGGTCTGAATACTTATGTAAACAAGGTATTTCAGTTTTTAATTGTAATAAATGTGCAACATTTTCTAAAAAACCTGGTTTCGCTTTGTCATTATGGGGTATTGTGTGTAGATTGATAAGAAGCATTTATTACAATAATGTGAAATGGGGGAATATATATCAATATCTCATCTCCCTCCCCCCTCTCTCCTCTCCTCTATATTCGCCCAATCGCTCCCTCCCTCCCTCCCTCCCTCCCTCTCTTCCTTCCTTCCTTCCTCTTTCCTTCCCTCCCTCCCTCTCTTCCTTCCTTCCTTCCTCTTTCCTTCCTTCCTTCCTTCCCTCCCTCCCTCCCTCCCTCTCGTCCTTCCTTCCTTCCTTCCTTCCTTCCTTCCTTCCTTCCTTCCTTCCTTCCTTCCTTCCTTCCTTCCTTCCTTCCTTCCTTCCTTCCTTCCTTCCTTCCTTCCTTCCTTCCTTCCTCCTTCCTTCCTTCCTTCCTTCCTTCCTTCCTTCCTTCCTTCCTTCCTTCCTTCCTTCCTTCCTTCCTTCCTTCCTCTTTCCTTCTTTCCCTCCCTACCTCCCTCTCTTCCTTCCTTCCTTCCTCTTTCCTTCTTTATCCCCCTCCCTCCCTCCATCTCTTCCTTCCTTCCTTCCTTCCTTCCTTCCTTCCTTCCTTCCTTCCTTCCTCTTTCCTTCCCTCCCTCCCTCCCTCCCTCCCTCGTTAGTCTGTAGAGTGGCAGGATCACAGTGACGGGTGATATGAGTGGAGGGAGGTGTGTGTGTGTGTTAAACAGCCACACTTCTCCAGGCTGTTACAGAATGTTCTGGAACCCCATTAGAATGTGGAGAGGAAAACACTGGAAACCCATTAGAATGTGGAGAGGAAAACACTGGAACCCCATTAGAATGTTGAGAGGAAAACACTGGAACCCCATTAGAATGTTGAGAGGAAAACACTGGAACCCCATTAGAATGTTGAGAGGAAAACACTGGAACCCCATTAGAATGTGGAGAGGAAAACACTGGAACCCCATTAGAATGTGGAGAGGAAAACACTGGTACCCCATTAGAATGTGGAGAGGAAAACACTGGAACCCCATTAGAATGTGGAGAGGAAAACACTGGAACCCCATTAGAATGTTGAGAGGAAAACACTGGAACCCCATTAGAATGTTGAGAGGAAAACACTGGAACCCCATTAGAATGTTGAGAGGAAAACACTGGAACCCCATTAGAATGTTGAGAGGAAAACACTGGAACCCCATTAGAATGTTGAGAGGAAAACACTGGAACCCCATTAGAATGTTGAGAGGAAAACACTGGAACCCTATTAGAATGTTGAGAGGAAAACACTGGAACCCCATTAGAATGTGGAGAGGAAAACACTGGAACCCCATTAGAATGTTGAGAGGAAAACACTGGAACCCCATTAGAATGTGGAGAGGAAAACACTGGAACCCCATTAGAAAACACCCCTTTAGAGGTTTTTGTCATGATGTGATTCCACATGTAGCTGTTTTTTATAACAGGTCATCTGTAGCACTGCTGTTGAATGGAAGGGAAAGGGGAATTAAAAAGGACTCCCTTAAATGGAAACAATCGGCTTTAAATCGGGAGTTAGTGTTTAGTGCAGCACAGTATAAACAATTGTTAATTTCTTTCCTTATTTTTTTAAATTTTTTTTCCTATTTCTTTCTTTCTTTCATTCATGTCTGTATCGGCTATAGCTTTTGGCATATTCACTAACAGTGGAGTGGCAGAAGCACACTTTTGAGAACAGGCAGAATGATGACACTACGCTGTCATCGTAACGATGCAGCTATTAACACACCTAAATATGAGCTACAATGCATGACGTGAATGCATTGTAGCTCTTCTATGGTATATTTCATGAACCTTCAATAATGAGGTTGGGACCTGTTAAAAACACATTCATGAAATGTTTATAGACGTGTAATAAATGTGTTATGGATTATGTAGTCAAAGTAAATCGTTACCGTATAATTAAATGTGCCCCCACCCCCCCCTCCCCTCTACAGCTGCAGCGATGGTGTCCAGCAGGGTTGCGGTAGAGAGCAGTTGTCCTCTGGGACAATTCCCCTGTGGTAACATGTCGGTGTGTCTGCACCAAGCTCTGCAGTGTAATGGATACAGAGACTGCCCCAATGGAGCTGACGAGGAGAACTGTGGTGAGAGAGAGAGAGAGAGAGAGAGAGAGAGAGAGAGAGAGAGAGAGAGAGAGAGAGAGAGAGAGATGGGGAGAGAGAGAGAGAGAGAGAGAGAGAGAGAGAGAGAGAGAGAGAGAGAGAGAGAGAGAGAGAGAGAGAGAGAGAGAGAGAGAGAGAGAGAGACATTTATACTTTGCAGTGAATTTTGACAATAGCATACATTTTTCTGACTCATATCAATGCCACATAGGCTGATTTCAACCAGATGAGTTTTTTTTTTTTTTAACTAACTGAATCAGGCGTGTTAGGTTAGGGTTGGACTGAAAACCTACAGGATGTCTCCAGGAAGAGGGTTGGTCAACCTGATGTACAAGGTTCCAAGCCATGGTTGTCTGGGAAGGTGACTTAACATGTGCAGCGCATTCTGGATGAAAAGCAGACGTATCCTGGCATTCAAAGCATACTACAGTTTTTAAAAAAATTTCACATACTATAACAATTTAAAATGTTGCTTACCCAAAATAGCCTACTATTTAGGATGCAAGTATACGGTCAATGTCTGATGCTAGCTCCAACTATAACTATAATATTATTTTGTGTCTGTAGGGGACAACAGTGGATGGGCGGACATCTTTGATCGAACCATCAGGAAGGTCGACACATTGGGTCTACCAGTACCAGAAGACTGCTGTCAGTGTGTGTGTGTGTCAGTGTGTGTGTGTGTATGTGCGTGTGTGTCAGTGAGTGTGTATATGTGCGTGTTTGTGTGTCAGTGTGTGTGTGTATGTACGTGTGTGTGTCAGTGTGTGTGTGTGTATGTACGTGTGTGTGCGTGTCAGTGTGTGTGTGTATGTGCGTGTGTGTCAGTGAGTGTGTATATGTGCGTGTTTGTGTGTCAGTGTGTGTGTGTATGTACGTGTGTGTGTCAGTGTGTGTGTGTAGGTACGTGTGTGTGCGTGTCAGTGTGTGTGTGTGTGTATGTGCGTGCGTGTGTGTGTGTGTGTGTGTATGTGCGTGCGTGTGTGTGTCAGTGTGTGTGTGTGTGTGTCAGTGTGTGTGTGTGTGTGTGTGTATGTGTGTGTATGTGCGTACAGTGGGGAAAAAAGTATTTAGTCAGCCACCGATTGTGCAAGTTCTCCCACTTAAAAAGATGAGAGAGGCCTGTAATTTTCATCATAGGTACACGTCAACTATGACAGACAAATTGAGGAAAAAAAATCGAGAAAATCACATTGTAGGATTTTTAATGACTTTATTTGCAAACTATGGTGGAAAATAAGTATTTGGTCACCTACAAACAAGCAAGATTTCTGGCTCTCACAGACCTGTAACTTCTTCTTTAAGAGGCTACTCTGTCCTCCACTCGTTACCTGTATTAATGGCACCTGTTTGAACTTGTTATCAGTATAAAAGACACCTGTCCACAACCTCAAACAGTCACACTCCAAACTCCACTATGGCCAAGACCAAAGAGCTGTCAAAGGACACCAGAAACTAAATTGTAGACCTGCACCAGAATGGGAAGACTGAATCTGCAATAGGTAAGCAGCTTGGTTTGAAGAAATCAACTGTGGGAGCAATTATTAGGAAATGGAAGACATACAAGACCACTGATAATCTCCCACGATCTGGGGCTCAACGCAAGATCTCACCCCGTGGGGTCAAAATGATCACAAGAAGAAGATCCCAGAACCACACGGGGGGACCTAGTGAATGACCTGCAGAGAGCTGGGACCAAAGTAACAAAGTCTACCATCAGTAACACACTACGCCGCCAGGGACTCAAATCCTGCAGTGCAGACGTGTCCCGCTGCTTAAGCCAGTACATGTCCAGGCCCGTCTGAAGTTTGCTAGAGTGCATTTGGATGATCCAGAAGAGGATTGGGAGAATGTCATATGGTCAGATGAAACCAAAATAGAACTTTTTGGTAAAAACTCAACTCGTCGTGTTTGGAGGACAAAGAATGCTGAGTTGCATCCAAAGAACACCATACCTACTGTGAAGCATGGGGGTGGAAACATCATGCTTTGGGGCTGTTTTTCTGCAAAGGGACCAGGACGACTGATCTGTGTAAAGGAAAGAATTAATGGGGCCATGTATCGTGAGATTTTGAGTGAAAACCTCCTTCCATCAGCAAGGGCATTGAAGATGAAACGTGGCTGGATCTTTCAGCATGACAATGATCCCAAACACACCGCCCGGGCAACGAAGGAGTGGCTTCGTAAGAAGCATTTCAAGGTCCTGGAGTGGCCTAGCCAGTCTCCAGATCTCAACCCCATAGAAAATCTTTGGAGGGAGTTGAAAGTCCGTGTTGCCCAGCGATAGCCCCAAAACAGGAGATCTGCATGGAGGAATGGGCCAAAATACCAGCAACAGTGTGTGAAAACCTTGTGAAGACTTACAGAAAACGTTTGACCTGTGTCATTGCCAACAAAGGGTATATATAACAAAGTATTGAGAAACTTTTGTTATTGACCAAATACTTATATTCCACCATAATTTGCAAATAAATTCATTAAAAATCCTACAATGTGATTTTCTGGATTTTTTTTCCTCATTTTGTCTGTCATAGTTGACGTGTACCTATGATGAAAATTACAGGCCTCTCTCATCTTTTTAAGTGGGAGAACTTGCGCAATTGGTGGCTGACTAAATACTTTTTTTCCCCACTGTATGTGCGTGTGTGTGTGTCAGTGTGTGTGTGTGTGTGTATGTGCATGCGTGTGTGTGTCAGTGTGTGTGTGTGTGTGTGCGTGCGTGCATGTGTGTGTCTGTGTGTGTAGTGGTGTAGTGGTGTATTAACTGTGTGTTGTTGTGTAGTCTTGCAGCAGTACCCACAGCATTGTGACTGTATCAAGACAGACCTGGAGTGTGTGGAAGTCAACCTACATGACGTTCCTCAAATCTCCACCAATGTCACCTGGCTGTAAGTACCTCTCTCGGTGTGTGTGTGTGTGAGTGTGTGTCTGCGGCCAGTGTGTGTGTGTGTGTGTGTGTCTGCGGTCAGTGTGTGTGTGTGTCTGCGGTCAGTGTTTGTGTGTGAGTGAGAGTGAGAAAGAGAGCACTTTAAAACCACCCAATTAGGGTTATTTGGTAACCCAGCGCTGGTTAAATAGTGGACAGAACACATGTTGGGTTATTTGGTAACCCAGCGCTGGTTAAATAGTGGACAGAACACATGTTGGGTTATTTGGTAACCCAGCGCTGGTTAAATAGTGGACAGAACACATGTTGAGTTATTTGGTAACCCAGCACTGGTTAAATAGTGGACAGAACACATGTTGGGTTATTTGGTAACCCAGCGCTGGTTAAATAGTGGACAGAACACATGTTGGGTTATTTGGTAACCCAGCGCTGGTTAAATAGTGGACAGAACACATGTTGGGTTATTTGGTAACCCAGCGCTGGTTAAATAGTGGACAGAACACATGTTGTGTTATTTTGACCCAGCTAGATGGGTTGCGTGAATAATCCAACAAATTGGGCTGTTGGGATTACCCAAACACGGGTTAATTTAACCATCAGTTGGGTATTTTCTACTCTCAGCAGCTGGGTCTTTTTTAATGTAATCCTTAGGTTATTTTCAGGAGGCGTGGCTTATTAGGGGCATGACTTTCAGATAGATCTCATTGGCCACCCGTGAGAGTAAATGTCATTATTGTTTACATACTGTAGATAAAAAAAATAATCCCCACCGAAAAATATTTTACACATTCTGCTATAATATTAAGATGATTTATTACATATTATAGTAAGGTATACAACCTTCTTTTATCCTAATAATGGGCTTTACATAGGCTTTAAGGGAACTCATACACTTCTGTAAGGATTATTGAAGCTATAAAAATGTCAATGTTCAACCGTAACATGTGATGACTATACAACAGAACAGATGAACAGGATTGACATTTACTCTCACGGGTGGCTAAAAATAACTATCTGAAAAAGCCAGACCCCTACTAAGCTACACCTCCAGTCTTCTGATCTGACCCATTGGGTCATATTTTAGTTACCCGGCACCAATAACCCAACACCCAGCATCAATAACCCAGCAGTTTTTAAAGAAAACAACCCAACTAAGTGACCCAACGCCTGCAGCCCAGCAGTTGGGTCAACCAAACCCATCAGTTTTAAGAGTGTATGTGTATGCTTTTTTTGTGTCATGTGCTTGTGTATGTACAGGATGTGGGTCTGTGTTTATGTTAGCGAGGTTTCATTACATTCCCAGAGTACTAGAGATGTGTTTGGTTTGCTCCTGAAAGTGCTTTTTAGTCCCTTACAGGCTACATTATTATACATTATTTGTTGATTATGTATCTGTGAAACTGGTCCGTGGTGTCTGCTAAAATCAGTTTCTTTAACTTTTAAAGAGAGAATGAAATCGCAAGTATTATGCAGAGCCATTGATTGGTTCGAGAGGGACACACTGTGAGTGTGATGAAAGATCTTAGACAGCGTTACCCAGGGCCTGGAGGACTAGAGTTACCCAGGGCCTGGAGGAATAGAGTTACCCAGGGCCTGGAGGACTAGAGTTACCCAGGGCCTGGGGGACTAGAGTTACCCAGGGCCTGGAGACTAGAGTTACCCAGGGCCTGGAGGACTAGAGTTACCCAGGGCCTGGAGGACTAGAGTTACCCAGGGCCTGGAGGCTAGAGTTACCCAGGGCCTGGAGGACTAGAGTTACCCAGGACCTGGAGGACTAGAGTTACCCAGGGCCTGGAGGACTAGAGTTACCCAGGGCCTGGAGACTAGAGTTTCCCAGGGCCTGGAGGACTAGAGTTACCCAGGGCCTGGAGACTAGAATTACCCAGGGCCTGGAGACTAGAGTTACCCAGGGACTGGAGACTAGAGTTACCCAGGGCCTGGAGACTAGAGTTACCCAGGGTCTGGAGACTAGTGTTACCCAGGGCCTGGAGACTAGAGTTACCCAGGGCCTGGAGACTAGAGTTACCCATGGCCTGGAGGACTAGAGTTACCCAGGGCCTGGAGGACTAGAGTTACCCAGGGCCTGGAGGACTAGAGTTACCCAGGGCCTAGAGGACTAGAGTTACCCAGGGCCTGGAGACTAGAGTTACCCATGGCCTGGAGACTAGAGTTACCCATGGCCTGGAGACTAGAGTTACCTAGGGCCTGGAGGATTAGAGTTACCCAGGGCCTGGAGACTAGAGTTACCCAGGGCCTGGAAGACTAGAGTTACCCAGGGCCTGGAGACTAGAGTTACCCAGGACCTGGAGACTAGAGTTACCCAGGGCTTGGAGAGTTACCCAGGGCCTGGAGGACTAGAGTTACCCAGGGCCTGGAGACTAGAGTTACCCAGGGCCTGGAGGACTAGAGTTACCCAGGGCCTGGAGACTAGAGTACCCAGGGCCTGGAGGACTAGAGTTACCCAGGGCCTGGAGACTAGAGTTACCCAGGGCCTGGATACTAGAGTTACCCAGGGCCTGGAGACTAGAGTTACCCAGGGCCTGGAGGATTAGTGTTATCCAGGGCCTGGAGACTAGAGTTACCCAGGGCCTGGAGGACTAGAGTTACCCAGGACCTGGAGACTAGAGTTACCCAGGGCCTGGAGGACTAGAGTTACCCAGGGCCTGGAGACTAGAGTTACCCAGGGCCTGGAGGACTAGAGTTACCCAGGGCCTGGAGACTAGAGTTACCCAGGGCCTGGATACTAGAGATACCCAGGGCCTGGAGACTAGAGTTACCCAGGGCCTGGAGACTAGAGTTACCCAGGGCCTGGAGGACTAGAGTTACCCATTGCCTGGAGACTAGAGTTACCCAGGGCCTGGAGACTAGAGTTACCCAGGGCCTGGAGACTAGAGTTACCCAGGGCCTGGAGACTAGAGTTACCCAGGGCCTGGAGACTAGAGTTACCCAGGGCCTGGAGGACTAGAGTTACCCAGGGCCTGGAGACTAGAGTTACCCAGGGCCTTGATACTAGAGTTACCCAGGGCCTGGAGACTAGCGTTACCCAGGGCCTGGAGACTAGAGATACCCAGGGCCTGGAGACTAGAGTTACCCAGGGCCTGGAGACTAGAGTTACCCAGGGCCTGGAGACTAGAGTTACCCAGGGCCTGGAGACTAGCGTTACCCAGGGCCTGGAGACTAGAGTTACCCAGGGCCTGGAGACTAGAGTTACCCAGGGCCTGGAGACTAGAGTTACCCAGGGCCTGGAGACTAGAGTTACCCAGGGCCTGGAGACTAGAGTTGGGCACCCTGTGAGTGGGTTTTCCACAATTTATATACACTAATACACACACACACACTCTGAGGCAGTGATTCAGTCAGGTAAACAGTGCTAGGTTGAGTTGAGATGAGGGTCAGTTTAGGAGTTTATTACCTAGATAGGAGTTTATTACCTAGAAAACACATCCTCAGACATTCCCAGACCATTACACTAACAATAACATGACACTTGAACACAAACATACTCCCACAAAAATGCTTGAGTTTGTGTGTGTGTGTGTGTATTTGTGCACGATCACGTGCATATGTGTGTGTGTGTGTGTGTTGTGTTAAACCACCAATTATGTTTTATGGATTATAAATGACGTGCTGTGTGAGTCACTTCGCCTGTGAGTGTGTGTGTGTGTGTGTGTGTCTGTGTGTGTGTGTGTGTGTGTGTGTGTGCGTGTGTGTGTGTCTGTGTGTGTGTGTGCGTGTGTGTGTGTCTGTCTGTGTGTGTGTGTGTGTGTGTGTGTGTGTGTGTGTGTGCGTGTGTGTGTGTCTGTGTGTGTGTGTGTGTGTGTGTGTGTGTGTGTGCGTGTGTGTGTGTGTGTGTGTGTGTGTGTGCGTGTGTGTTTCTGTGTGTGTGTGTGTGTGTGTGTGTGTGTGTGTGTGTGTGTGTGTGTGTGTGTGTGTGTGTGTGTGTGTGGCGTGTGTGTTTCTGTGTGTGTGTGTGTGTGTGTGTGTGTGTGTGTGTGTGTGTGTGTGTGTGTTCTGCTGTGAGATGTCAGTGAGTTATTAATGAAAAGAAAGGATGAAACAGAAAGAGAGTTAGTTTATTACTCTCATTTATTAGTGGATACCCCTCGTACACTGTTTCTCCTCTCATTTATTAGTGGATACCCCTCGTACACTGTTTCTCCTCTCATTTATTAGTGGATACCCCTCGTACACTGTTTCTCCTCTCATTTATTAGTGGATACCCCTCGTACACTGTTTCTCCTCTCATTTATTAGTGGATACCCCTCGTACACTGTTTCTCCTCTCATTTATTAGTGGATACCCCTCGTACACTGTTTCTCCTCTCATTTATTAGTGGATACCCCTCGTACACTGTTTCTCCTCTCATTTATTAGTGGATACCCCTCGTACACTGTTTCTCCTCTCATTTATTAGTGGATACCCCTCGTACACTGTTTCTCCTCTCATTTATTAGTGGATACCCCTCGTACACTGTTTCTCCTCTCATTTATTAGTGGATACCCCTCGTACACTGTTTCTCCTCTCATTTATTAGTGGATACCCCTCGTACACTGTTTCTCCTCTCATTTATTAGTGGATACCCCTCGTACACTGTTTCTCCTCTCATTTATTAGTGGATACCCCTCGTACACTGTTTCTCCTCTCATTTATTAGTGGATACCCCTCGTACACTGTTTCTCCTCTCATTTATTAGTGGATACCCCTCGTACACTGTTTCTCCTCTCATTTATTAGTGGATACCCCTCGTACACTGTTTCTCCTCTCATTTATTAGTGGATACCCCTCGTACACTGTTTCTCCTCTCATTTATTAGTGGATACCCCTCGTACACTGTTTCTCCTCTCATTTATTAGTGGATACCCCTCGTTCACTGTTTCTCCTCTCATTTATTAGTGGATACCCCTCGTACACTGTTTCTCCTCTCATTTATTAGTGGATACCCCTCGTTCACTGTTTCTCCTCTCATTTATTAGTGGATACCCCTCGTTCACTGTTTCTTCTCTCTCCTCTCTCCTCCTCTCTCCTCTCTCCTCCTCTCTCCTCCTCTCTCCTCCTCTCTCCTCCTCTCTCCTCCTCTCTCCTCCTCTTCCTGCCAAGAGAGAGAGAACATGGTTTACTGAAATCAGTCAGTAGTGTGTGTACAGATGTATTATCTTAATTTGTTCACTCACCGAGAATTTTCCTGCACAGCAGGAAATGCAAATTGTAGTGTATGCGAGGTTTAAAAAGGCTTCTAAAGTTTGTAATTCCACTTTAAAACGTCAGACTTGATTTAAACAAACAAAAAATGTATCAACCCCTACAAAAATTTCCATTAATTATAATCCATATAATAATTTATATTTCCTGTTGCTGTAACTGGGTCAAATGAACATCCTACATCTGCTATCTCCCGGTCGCTGTCTGTGCTTTACTTCTAGCGTGTCATCACCCCGCTGCTGAGTGTGTGTGTGTGTGTGTGTGTGTGTGTGTGTGTGTGTGTGTGTGTGTGTGTGTGTGTGTGTGTGTGTGTGTGGGGGGGGGGGGGGGGGGTGTTCTGTGTAACCATAGTAACTGTGCAGTGTCATCTGGTTTCTGTTGCAGGTCTCTGAAGAGTAACAAGATAAAACTCCTGTCTGACAACATCTTCTCCAAATACACACACCTGCAGAGACTGTGAGTACAAAACAATATGAAACTGAACTGGACTAGACACTGCACTGGACTGGACTGGACTAGACTGGACTGCACTGGACTAGACTGGACTGGACTAGACTGGACTGGACTAGACTGGACTGGACTGGACTAGACTGGACTGCACTGGACTAGACTGGACTGGACTAGACTGGACTACACTGGACTGGACTGGACTAGACTGGACTGCACTGGACTAGACTGGACTGGACTAGACAGGACTGCACTGGACTAGACTGGACTGCACTGGACTAGACTGGACTGCACTGGACTAGACTGGACTGCACTGCACTGGACTAGACTGCTCTGGACTGGACTGAACTAGACTAGACTGGACACGACTGGACTGGATTCGACTTGATTTATTGTCAATATTATACTTTTGTTGTCCATTTGCATGAAAATAATTTAGTCCATGTATCATAGTTGACTAGTCATAATCCTGTTAGAAAGACTGTCATATCTTGTTAGAAACATGTCTGGGTTTGAGACTGTTATCCTACTGAGCTAAAATCTAGTCCAGGGGTAAGTAACCCTGGTCATGGAGTACCACAGGCACTTCATGTTTATGATTTACCGACCAGGAAGACCAGATGTGTTGAATTTAGGTAATCACTGAACTGATCAATTATCTCAGTTGGTAAAGTGTGGTACCTAGTTGGAACAAAACAGGGTTCCCTAGTCATTAGCCTGGTTCCCTAGTCATTAGCCTGGTTCCCTAGTCATTAGCCTGGTTCCCTAGTCATTAGCCTGGTTCCCTAGTCATTAGCCTGGTTCCCTAGTCATTAGCCTGGTTCCCTAGTCATTAGCCTGGTTCCCTAGTCATTGGCCTGGTTCCCTAGTCATTAGCCTGGTTCCCTAGTCATTAGCCTGGTTCCCTAGTCATTAGCCTGGTTCCCTAGTCATTAGCCTGGTTCCCTAGTCATTAGCCTGGTTCCCTAGTCATTAGCCTGGTTCCCTAGTCATTAGCCTGGTTCCCTAGTCATTAGCCTGGTTCCCTAGTCATTAGCCTGGTTCCCTAGTCATTAGCCTGGTTCCCTAGTCATTAGCCTGGTTCCCTAGTCATTAGCCTGGTTCCCTAGTCATTGGCCTGGTTCCCTAGTCATTAGCCTGGTTCCCTAGTCATTAGCCTGGTTCCCTAGTCATTAGCCTGGTTCCCTAGTCATTAGCCTGGTTCCCTAGTCATTAGCCTGGTTCCCTAGTCATTAGCCTGGTTCCCTAGTCATTAGCCTGGTTCCCTAGTCATTAGCCTGGTTCCCTAGACATTAGCCTGGTTCCCTAGTCATTAGCCTGGTTCCCTAGTCATTAGCCTGGTTCCCTAGTCATTAGCCTGGTTCCCTAGACATTAGCCTGGTTCCCTAGTCATTAGCCTGGTTCCCTAGTCATTAGCCTGGTTCCCTAGTCATTAGCCTGGTTCCCTAGTCATTAGCTAATACAAGTTAACACCTGGACATACCGTACGTTTTCAGGTCTTCACGCGAGGCATAGTGTACCAGGTATGTTGGGGCGAAAAGTACAGCAACAACCTGGGGAATAACGGCTGCATACGAGAGGACTGAATGGTTGAATTCATACAAGCGTCTTGGGGAAAAGCATTACAATTACAGGACTACTTGCGTTAAACACTAACGTGGAAATTCATGTAAATATGCGACCAATACAATTTGATTTGATTTGAAAATAGTTCAGCAGCACTACACAGCAGCAGCAACAGAGAATGTGTCATATTGGTCATCTATCACTTTATAATATATTCAGGCTTTTAGGTTGCATCCCCAATGGCACCCTCTTCCCTAAATAGTGCTTTTGACCAGAGCTCTATGGGGCCCTGGTCAATAGTAGTGCTCTATATAGGGAATAGGGTGACATTTTGGACGCAGGCTTAGGCAGGGGCAGCTGTATTTGAGGACTCTGGGGGGGGGGGGGGGGGGGGCGTATCCACAAAGCGTTTCAAAAGAGGTCAAAAACCTGTTTTAAAGCCTGTTAAATGTAGATTTCCACCTAAATAGACCCGAAAGTAATGATTAATCATGAGAGGGCCATGAATAATACCTAATAATGATTATACTGCCAGAAAGATTAAAAATTAGTAATAAATTGCTGAGGTGTAGTCGCTTTTGAGGACACAAGCTCAAGTACACAGTACAAATATGAAAAATCACGTTTTTTTTTCTTCTCCTATATAACAAAAGTGGTGGAATAGGGCTGGAAATTATTGAAGTGCTTTCTTCCTAGTAACAATTAAACAACATACTATAATATTTCACCTTTCTTATGACTGCACAATAAATATGATGTATAGTCAATTAAATTGGCACTATTTCATTTAACTGACGACGTTTTCTGTCAGATTTCACATGCTGCATCTCAGCTGAGAAGTTAACAGAGATAGTTAACAGAAGGGAGTTAACAGAGAGAGTTAACAGAAGAGCGTTAACAGAAGAGAGTTAACAGAAGAGAGTTAACAGAGAGAGTTAACAGAGAGAGTTAACAGAGAGAGTTAACAGAAGAGAGTTAACAGAGAGAGTTAACAGCGAGAGTTAACAGAAGAGAGTTAACAGAAGAGAGTTAACAGAAGAGAGTTAACAGAAGAGAGTTAACAGAAGAGAGTTAACAGAAGAGAGTTAACAGAAGAGAGCAGAGAGCTGCATGTGAAGCAGGACAACCAGAATGTTCACTGTTCACAGAAAGGTCGGTGCGAACCGGTCTGAACCGCTTAAAGTCCATTAACCTTTAAGTGCACTACTTTCGACCAGGGCCCGTATCCTCAAAGCGCCTCAGAGTAGAATTGGTCTTAAGTGCTGAGAATAGAGACGTTGTAATCCAAATAAGGCTCTTGAGAGCGATGCTATAGAGGAAATATTTAGGGTCTCTGAAGAACCATACAAATATCCCAAACCAGAAAGGTTGCAGCCCTCCAGGACCGGAATTGAATAGCCCTGCTGTAAGGTTAAATTTTTTTTTGGTTTTAAGTACTGGTGTACCGACATGGCCATACTTGTATTCCTAATCGTATGCGTAAATTGACAGTTGATAGTCGGAACGGATCATTTTCGTGATCCGAAAAAAAAAGAGAAGCGTTTTAATATGCCTAAGTAGATATTGACAAAATACCTCCCTGCGCATTTTCACTGCAAAAAAAAAGTTGCAGATTAGGAACAGCGCAGAGGGGTGGGATTGTGTCTGTGTGTACTCAACTTGCAGCGGGCAGCCAAGTTTGCTGTCATTCAGTCAGAATACATCTTTCTTCTCTGCCCCGCTTGTTAGACATTATAAACATTGATAGCAAACGTCCTCGCCGTGTTATTTATCATAGTAGCAGGCAGCAGCGATCTAAATGATCAGACAAAAAAAACATGCCAGGGAAAATTACTGGGTGAAATTATGAACCGAGTGATCATGAGAACGGTGAGGAATCAGCCCAGAACTACACGGGAGGATCTGGTTAATGATCTCAGGGCAGCTGGGACCATAGTCACCAATAAAACAATTGGTAACACACTACGCCGCGAAGGACTGAAATCCTGCAGCGCCCGCAAGGTCCCCCTGCTCAAGAAAGCACATATACAGGGCCGTCTGAAGTTTGCCAATGAACATCTGAATGACTGAGAGGAGAACTTGTTGAAAGTGTTGTGGTCAGATGAGACCAAAATGGAGCTCTTTGGCATCAACTCAACTCGCCATGTTTGGAGGAGGAGGAATGCTGCCTATGACCCCAAGAACACCATCCCCACCGTCAAACATGGAGGTGGAAACATTATGCTTTGGGGGTGTTTTTCTGCTAAGGGGACAGGACAACTTCACCGCATCAAAGGGATGATGGACGGGGCCATGTACCGTCAAATCTTGGGTGAGTACCTCCTTCCCTCAGCCAGGGCATTGAAAATGGGTTGTGGATGGGTATTCCAGCATGACAATGACCCAAAACACACGGCCAAGGCAACAAAGGAGTGGCTCAAGAAGAAGCACATTAAGGTCCTGGATAGGCCTAGCCAGTCTCCAGACCTTAATCCCATAGAAAATCTGTGGAGCTGAAGGTTCGAGTTGCCAAATGTCAGCCTCGAAACCTTAATGACTTGGAGAAGATCTGCAAAGAGGAGTGGGACAAAATCCCTCCTGAGATGTGTGCAAACCTGGTGGCCAACTACAAGAAACGTCTGACCTCTGTGATTGCCAACAAGTCATGTTTTGTAGAGGGGTCAAATACTTATTTCCCTTATTAAAATGCAAGTCAATTTATAACATTTTTGACATGCGTTTTTCTGGATTTTTTTGTTGTTATTCTGTCTCTCACTGTTCAAACAAACCTACCATTAAAATTATACACTGATCATGTCTTTGTCAGTGGGCAAACGTACAAAATCAGCAGGGGATCAAATACTTTTTTCCCTCACTGTATATTGGCCATATACAATGCCTTGCAAAAGTATTCATCCCCCTTGGCGTTTTTCCTATTTTGTTGCATTACAACCTGAAATTTAAATTGATTTGAATTTGGATTTCATGTAATGGACATACACAAAATAGTTCAAGTCTAGGTCCAAAAGACTTCTCAACAGCTTCTACCCCCAAGCCATAAGACTCCTGAACAGCTAATCATGGCTACCCGGACTATTTGCACTGCCCCCCCCACCCCATCCTTTTTACGCTGCTGCTACTCTGTTAAGTATTTATGCATAGTCACTTTAACTCTACCCACATGTACATATTACCTCAACTACCTCAACTAGCTGGTGCCCCCGCACATTGACTCTGCAACGGTACCCCCCTGTATATAGCCTCCCTACTGTCACTTTATTTTACTTCTGCTCTTTTTTTTCTCAACACTTTTTTTTTTGTTGTTGTTTTATTTTTTACTTTTTTTGTTTAAAATAAATGCACTGTTGGTTAAGGGCTGTAAGTAAGCATTTCACTGTAATGTCTGCACCTGTTGTATTCGGCGCATGTGACCAATACAATTTGATTTGATTTGATTTGATTTGAAATTGGTGAAGTGAAATGAAAATTGACTTGTTTCAAAGAATTCTACAAAATAAATCACGGAAAAGTGGTGCGTGCATATGTATTCACCCCCTTTGCTATGAAGCCCCTAAATAAGATCTGGTGCAACTTTGAACATCCCACGGAGCACCATTAAATCCATTATTTAAAAAATGAAAGAATATGGCACCACAACAAACCTGCCAAGAGAGGGCCGCCCACCAAAACTCACGGACCAGGCAAGGAGGGCATTAATCAGAGAGGCAACAAAGAGACCACAGATAACCCTGAAGGAGCTGCAAAGCTCCACAGCGGAGATCGGAGTATCTGTCCATAGGACCACTTTAAGCCGTACACTCCACAGAGCTGGGCTTTACGGAAGAGTGGCCAGAAAAAAACCATTGCTTAAAGAGAAAAATAAGAAAACACATTTGGTGTTCGCCAAAAGCCATGTGGGAGACTCCCCAAACATATGGAAGAAGGTACTCTGGTCAGATGAGACTAAAATTGAGCTTTTTGTCCATCAAGGAAAACGCTATGTCTGGTGCAAACCCAACACCTCTCATCACCCCGAGAACACCATCCCCACAGTGAAGCATGGTGGTGGCAGCATCATGCTGTGGGAATGTTTTTCATCGGCAGGGACTGGGAAACTGGTCAGAATTGAAGGAATGATAGATGGTGCTAAATACAGGGAAATTCTTGAGGGAAACCTGTTTCAGTCTTCCAGAGATTTGAGACTAGGACGGAGGTTCACCTTCCAGCAGGACAATGACCCTAAGCGTACTGCTAAAGCAACACTCGAGTGGTTTAAGGGGAAACATTTAAATGTCTTGGAATGGCCTAGTCAAAGCCCAGACCTCAATCCAATTGAGAATCTGTGGTATGACTTAAAGATTGCTGAACACCAGCGGAATCCATCCAACTGGAAGGAGCTGGAGCAGTTTTGCCTTGAAGAATGGGCAAAAATCCCAGTGGCTAGATGTGCCAAGCTTATAGAGACATACCCCAAGAGACTTGCAGCTGTAATTGCTGCAAAAGGTGGATCTACAAAGTATTGACCTTGGGGGGGGTGAATAGTTATGCATGCTCAAGTTTTCTGTTTTTTTTGCTTGTGGCTTGTTTGTTACACCCCAAAAAATATTTTGCATCTTCAAAGTAGTAGGCATGTTGTGTAAATCAAATGATACAAACCCCCAAAAAATCAATTTAAATTCTAGGTTGTAAGGCAACAAAATAGGAAAAATGCCAAGGGGGGTGAATACTTTCGCAAGCCACTGTCCCACACCCCCTTGTGCCTTATTGCTTAAATACAAGACCAGGGTCACATGTCAAAAGCCTACAACTATCTAAATCTAAAACAAAGATACTTTTGTCAAAAACATCTAAGACATCTGTCTTTTTGCGTTTTACCCCAAACCCCTTGTGACACATAAAACCCCTTGTAATGAAATGTCCTTGTCTCAGTGGGACTTCTTGGTTTAGAAAATTATAAAATTATAACTTGTTTTTTCCTTTCTTTGGCGGCCCTAGGTGCAATCTATTAGTCTGGGAAAGAGAAAGGTTTTCATATTTTCCACACTAACCTGTCGTATAGTGATCTGTAATAACACTATCTGACCTCTCTCAGGGACTCACTGTTTAACATAGTTACTGTCAGTCACACAGACTCACACCCCCTTCCTATTTATCCGGTTCTTATCCATCAGGCGGCAGGTTGCCTAGAGGTTAAGAGGTTGGGCCAGTAACTGGAAGGTTGCTGGTTCGAATCCTCGAGCTGACTAAATGAAAAACCTGCCGATTTGCCCTTGAGCAAAGCACTTAACCCTAATTTCCCCTGTAAGTTGTTCTGGATAAGAGCGTCTGCTAAAATGTCAAATCTTGAATTTATTTCAGTCATAACTGTTTGACGTTTTAATAGTATTATAAGTCGTCTGCCAATTTCTTCTCCACTTTGTACTTGTACTACAGACTAAATAATGAGGGTTCCTCTGGGATGGTTCTACAGTGCATTCGGAAAGTATTCAGACAACCTTGACTTTTTCCACATTGTTACGTTACAGCCTTAATCTGAACTGGATTAAGTAGTTTTTTCCCCCTCATCAATCTACACACAATCACCCATAATGACAAAGCAAAAACATTGTTGTGTTTTTTTTTGGGCAAATCTATTAAAAATAACTGAAATATCAGATTTACATAAGCATTCAGACCCTTTACTCATTACTTTGTTGAAGCACCTTTGCCAGCGATAACAGCCTCATGTCTTCTTGGGTATGACGCTACAAGCTCGGCACACCTGTATTTGGGTAGTTTCTCCTATTCTTCTCTGCAGATCCTCTCAAGCTCTGTCAGGTTGGATGGGGAGCGTCGCTGCACAGCTATTTTCAAGTCTCTCCAGAGGTGTTCGATCGGGTTCAAGTCAGGGCTCTGGCTGGGCCACTCAAGGACATTCAGAGACTTGTCCCGAAGCCACTCCTGTATTGTCTTGGCTGTGTTTAGGGTCATTGTCCTGTTGGAAGGTGAACCTTTGCCCCAGTCAGAGGTCCTGAGCGCTCTGGAGCAGGTTTTCATCAAGGATCTCTCAAGGATCTCTCTGTACTTCATCTTTCCCTCGATCCTGACTAGTCTCCCAGTCCCTGCCACTGAAAAACATCCCCACAGCATGATGCTGCCACCACCATGCTTCACCGTAGGGATGGTGCCAGGTTTCCTCCAGATGTGACGCTTGGCATTCATGGTCTGAGAGTCTTTAGGTGCCTTTTGGCAAACATCAAGCGGGCTGTCATGTGCCTTTTACTGAGGAGTGGCTTCCGTCTGGCAACTCTACCATAAAGGCCTGATTGGTGGAGTGCTGCAGAGATGGTTGTCCTTCTGGAAGGTTCTCCCATCTCCACAGAGGAACTCTGGAGCTCTGTCAGAGTGACCATCGGGTTCTTGGTCACCTCCCTGACCAAGGCCCTTCTCCCCAGATTGCTCAGTTTTGCCGGGCGGCCAACTCTAGGAAGAGTTTTGGTGGTTCCAAACTTCTTCCATTTAAGAATGATGGAGGCCACTGTGTTCTTGGGGAACTTCAATGCTGCAGAATTTTTTTGGGTACCCTTCCCCAGTTCTGTGCGTCGACACAATCCTGTCTCGGCGCTCTACGGACAATTCCTTCAACCTCATGGCTTGGTTTTTGCTCTGACATGCGCTGTCATCTGTGGGACCTTATATAGACAGGTGTGTGCTTTTCCAAATCATGTGCAATCAATTGAATTTACCACAGGTTGACTCCAATCAACTTGTAGAAACATCTCTGAGAACCTGAGCCCTAGGACCATACGTCAGGACTACCGGGCATGCTGACACCTTGCTGTCCCCAGTCCGCCTGGCCTTGCTGCTATTCCAGTTTCAACTGTTCTGCCTGCGGTTACGAAACCCCTACCTGTCCCAGACCTGCTGTTTTCAACTCTTAATGATCGGCTATGAAAAGCCAACTGAGAGACCTGAGCCCTAGGACCATACGTCGGGACTACCGGCCGTGGTGACTCCTTGCTGTCCCCAGTCCGCCTGGCCTTGCTGCTATTCCAGTTTCAACTGTTCTGCCTGCGGTTATGGAACCCCTACCTGTCCCAGACCTGCTGTTTTCAACTCTTAATGATCGGCTATGAAAAGCCAACTGAGATTTATTCCTGATTATTATTTGACCATGCTTGTCACTTATGAACATTTTTGAACATCTTAGCATGGTTCTGTTATAATCTCCACCCGGCACAGCCAGAAGAGGACTGGCCACCCCTCATAGCCTGGTTCCTCTCTAGGTTTCTTCCTAGGTTTTGGCCTTTCTAGGGAGTTTTTCCTAGCCACCGTGCTTCTACACCTGCATTACTAGCTGTTTGGGGTTTTAGGCTGGGTTTCTGTACAGCACTTCGAGATAACAGCTGATGTACGAAGGGCTATATAAAATAAAATTGATTGATTGATTGATGATCAATGGAAACAGGATGCACCTGAGCTCCATTTCGAGTCTCATAGCAAAGGGTCTGAATACTTACAGTGGGGAAAAAAGTATTTAGTCAGCCACCAATTGTGCAAGTTCTCCCACTTAAGAAGATGAGAGAGGCCTGTAATTTTCATCATAGGTACACGTCAACTATGACAGACAAAATGAGAAAAAAATATCCAGAAAATCACAGTGTAGGATTTTCAATGAATTTATTTGCAAATGATGGTGGAAAATAAGTATTTGGTCAAAAACAAAAGTTTCTCAATACTTTGTTATATACCCTTTGTTGGCAATGACACAGGTCAAATGTTTTCTGTAAGTCTTCACAAGGTTTTCACACACTGTTGCTGGTATTTTGGCCCATTCCTCCATGCAGATCTCCTCTAGAGCAATGATGTTTTGGGGCTGTTGCTGGGCAACACAGACTTTCAATTCCCTCCAAAGATTTTCTATGGGTTTGAGATCTGGAGACTGGCTAGGCCACTCAAAGACCTTAAAATGCTTCTTACGAAGCCACTCCTTCGTTGCGCGGGTGGTGTGTTTGGGATTATTGACATGCTGAAAGACCCAGCCACGTTTCATCTTCAATGCTCTTGCTGATGGAAGGAGGTTTTCACTCAAAATCTCACGATACATGGCCCCATTCATTCTTTCCTTTACACGGATCAGTCGTCCTGGTCCCTTTGCAGAAAAACAGCCCCAAAGCATGATGTTTCCACCCCCATGCTTCACAGTAGGTATGGTGTTCTTTGGATGCAACTCAGCATTCTTTGTCCTCCAAAGACGACGAGTTGAGTTTTTACCAAAAAGTTCTATTTTGGTTTCATCTGATCATATGACATTCTCCCAATCCTCTTCTGGATCATCCAAATGCACTCTAGCAAACTTCAGACGGGCCTGGACATGTACTGGCTTAAGCAGGGGGACACTTCTGGCACTGCAGGATTTGAGTCCCTGGCGGCGTAGTGTGTTACTGATGGTAGGCTTTGTTACTTTGGTCCCAGCTCTCTGCAGGTCATTCATTAGGTCCCCCCGAGTGGTTCTGGGATTTTTGCTCACAGTTCTTGTGATCATTTTGACCCCACAAGGTGAGATCTTGTGCGGAGCCCCAGATCGTGGGAGATTATCAGTGGTCTTGTACGTCTTCCATTTCCTAATAATTGCTCCCACAGTTGATTTCTTCCCAGCCTGGTGCAGGTCTACAATTTTGTTTCTGATGTCCTTTGACAGCTCTTTGGTCTTGGCCATAGTAGAGTTTGGAGTGTGACTGTTTGAGGTTGTGGACAGGTGTCTTTTATACTGATAACAAGTTCAAACAGGTGCCATTAATACAGGTAACGAGTGGAGGACAGAGGAGCCTCTTAAAGAAGAAGTTACAAGTCTGTGAGAGCCAGAAATCTTGCTTGTTTGTAGGTGACCAAATACTTATTTTACACCATAATTTGCAAATAAATTCATTAAAAATCCTACAATGTGATTTTCTGGAGAATTTTTTTTTCAATTTGTTTGTCATAGTTGACGTGTACCTATGATGAAAATTACAGGCCTCTCTCATCTAAATACTTCCCCCCCCCACTGTATATGTATATGTATATATACACTGTATTCTTTTTGTTTTTGTTTTTAAGGAACTCAGTCCAGCTTTAAACTTACTCTTGAAAGTTGTAATAGTAGAATGCACAAGGTTGCAATTTCAAAATTGGGTAGTACATCATAATTTCCTCTTGTCATGTTAATCATTGCATACCTATTTATAACTTCTCAGAAACGTCCAGATCAACTAGCCCATGTCAGCTAACGTTTATTTTAGGGTTTTTAGCCCATTGATATTGTTGTACTTTTTGAATCACTCATATCAGATGAATACACATTAGACATAGCAAAATGTTTTGGAAAGTTTGTTGTTTTGAAAGTCTATTGAAAATGTGTACTAGCTAGCTACCTTTTGAGTTTGGATCCCGCAACGCGGTTAGCGTCAGTTAGCGTCAGTTAGCCTTGAGGGCTTGAACACAGCCCGCGACGCGGTTAGCGTCAGTTAGCGTCAGTTAGCCTTGAGGGCTTGAACACAGCCCGCGACGCGGTTAGCGTCAGTTAGCGTCAGTTAGCCTTGAGGGCTTGAACACAGCCCGCAACGCGGTTAGCCATTGTGGCTGGGACCGCGGATTGACCCGGGCTTGTGGCTGTCTAGACACCATAACCTACTTTGCTACCCCACTCCCTTTGAACTACAGTCAGGATGACGGCAGTTTGAATCAAGGCAAGGTTCTTAGGTCATGTCATAGTTTATTTACAGTGTTTATCAAAGACATGCGATTTGGATATCAGTGATTAGTTATTGACTAGAGAGTCTGTTATTATGGTCCCGATGGATGGATATGCTGGTGTGTGTGTGTGTGTGTGTGCGTTTCTGTAATCAGGATTCATTATGATCCTCATCCTTTATTCATTAAGTTAATACACACACCTAACAAGTCATGTATGAATGAAAAATGTATGCACTCACTAACTGTAAGTCGCTCTGGATAAGAGCGTCTGCTAAATGACTACAATGTCTGCTTGATTATAAAGACTATCACCATGCTGTCCATGTTAAGCACTAGACCGGCGGTTAGGTCACGCCACCCCCCTCTGGGTTGGCATCCATTCCAACTGGGTTAACACTGTACTGGGTTAACACTGTACTGGGTTGGGACTGTACTGGAATAACACTGTACTGGGTTGGGACTGTACTGGGTTGTCTCTGTACTGGGTTGGGACTGTACTGGGTTGGGACTGTACTGGGTTGTCTCTGTACTGGGTTGGGACTGTATTGGGTTGGGACTGTACTGGGTTAACACTGTACTGGGTTGTCTCTGTACTGGGTTAACACTGTACTGGGTTGTCTCTGTACTGGGTTGTCTCTGTACTGGGTTGGGAATGTACTGGGTTGTCTCTGTACTGGGTTGTCTCTGTACTGGGTTGTCTCTGTACTGGGTTGGGACTGTACTGGGTTGTCTCTGTACTGGGTTGGGACTGTACTGGAATAACACTGTACTGGGTTGTCTCTGTACTGGGTTGGGACTGTACTGGGTTGTGTTGTAGCTAGTACCACAAACTGAACTTCATGTTATTTTAGAATGAGAATGTGCTACTAATAATATATTTGCTAGTACCTAGTGAAGTAATGTTGAATCGCTGTGCTTGAGTTAATGTTGTGTGTGCCCTCATGCGTGTGTTTCTTCTCTCAGGTTCCTACAGAATAACAGCATCCAGACCATATCCAGTCAAGCCTTCAGTGGACTCTTCAAACTAGAGAGACTGTGAGTACTGACATACCTTTATACATCTAACTGAAGGCAGAGAGGGAGGGGGGGGGAGAGGGGAGAGGGGGGAGGGGAGAGGGGAGAGGGAGCGGGGGAGGGTGGGAGAGAGGTGGGGGAGAGAGGGAAGAGGAGAGGGGGAGGGAGGGGGAGAGGGAGAGAGGTGGGGAGAGAGGGAAGAGGAGGGAGAGGGGAGAGGGATAGGGGGAGAGAGGCAATGTACATATATGTTTCCCATGCCAATTAAGCCCTTTGAATTGAATTGATAGAGAGAGACAGACACAGAAATACTCCTCAGTTACAACAATAGTTTTATGTTGATAAAACTGCTGTTTCAGGGAATCTGTCTGTGGGTGTTCTTTCTTTATTGCATATTTCTACTGAACCTCTCTCCCCAGAGAGAGAGCGAGAGAGAGAATATTTTGGGTTGGTGTCTCAGGCGCTTTTTTCTTTCTTTTTTTTTGATGGGCTTGTATGCTCTCCTTGAGTGAGAAATAATAAGATCTCTGGAACACTCTCTCTCTCTGTCTCTCTCTCTCTCTCTCTGTCTCTCTCTCTCTCTCTCTCTCTGTCTCTCTCTCTCGCTCTCTCTCTGTCTCTCTCTCTCTCTCTCTGTCTCTCTCTCTCTCTCTCTCTCTCTCTCTATCTCTCTCTCTCTGTCTCTCTCTCTCTCTCTCTCTCTCTCTCTGTCTCTGTCTCTGTCTCTCGCTCTTGCTCTCTCTCTGTCTCTCTCTCTCTCTCCTCTCTCTCTCTCTCTCTCTCTCTCTCTCTCTGTCTCGGTCTCTCTCTCTCGCTCTCGCTCTCGCTCTCGCTCTCTCTCTGTCTCTCTCTCTGTCTCTCTCTGTCTCTCTCTCTCTCTCTCTCTCTCTCTCTCTGTCTCTCTCTCTCTCTCTCTGTCTCTCTCTCTCTCTCTGTCTCTCTCTCTATCTCTATCTCCTCTCTCTCTCTCTCTCTCTCTCTCTCTCTCTCTCTCTCTCTCTCTCTCTCTCTCTCTCTCTCTCTCTCTCTCTCTCTGTGATGATAGATACTGCAGTTGTTCTAGCAAATTTACTTTATCAGTGGAATGTAACACTCCAGCACCAGATTTACTACAGGAGACAGTTAAATATTCCACTAAATAATGATTGTTAGCCCTCTCATTGTAGCATATGGTCATAAAAAAAAAAAAAGCATAAACCAGCCCCCCACACACAGTAATGGAAATATCCACGCTAACTCTCTCCATAAAGCATGGCTTAAACCAGACTGTGCGTCAGCTGTAACCTACAGGCTGTAAATACAGTCTAGGGATGTGACGCAAAGGTCACCCAATTCCCTATAGAGTATACTTCAATGGAGTACAGGCTGAATGACAACAGACACAGAATATAATAAGTAATTTTATTGAATAGTTTGGAGAATGCTCACCAGAGCCAGACGCTTTTAAAGATACCCTGTCCATCCCATCAGATAGTTTGATGGAGACAATTTGACTGCTGGATGCTGTCTGACTTTGCATGTTGATCGTTTCGTGGTTGGGGTGAAGAACTACTACGAGCTGACTCTCTTTTTATGGGGGGTAGATGAGCTTTAATGTTGCAGATGGATTGTAGCTTCCATCAACGTCATTGTCTGCATCATTTCCAATCCCCCCATATATAATTTTTTTGGTGAATACAGTTGAAGTCGGAGGTTTACATACACCTTCGCCAAATACATTTAAACTCAGTTTTTCACAATTCCTGACATTTAATCCTAGTAAAAATTCCCTGTCTTAGCTCAGTTAGGATCAACACTTTATTTTAAGAATGTGAAATGTCAGAAAAATAGTAGAGATAATTATTTATTTCAGCTTTTTATTCATTTCATCACATTCCCAGTGGGTCAGAAGTTTACATACACTCAATTAGTATTTGGTAGCATTGCCTTTTTGTTTTGGACTGCTGCAGCCCTGACATTTTCCATAACATCAATAGACTATTAAGGGCCATCATCACCCTTCCTATGACTTCATGTCCTGTTGAGAGACTCTTCTCCACTACCAGGCCGTGTCAAAACATCCATCAGATCTTGCATGGTGACCGCACGTCTCTACAATCTATCCCTGTTGTCCTTTGAGAGGGAACTCAGTGACTCTTTGGACTACGATTAAATCATCTCCATTTTCAACACCAAGCAGAAAGGAGAAATGAGGGGAGGGAGGAGGATGCTCTCATATGTTAGATGTTTGAGTATGTGT
>NW_028163044.1:0-1000 GCF_964263955.1 Coregonus lavaretus | reverse complement strand
GCTACTTTGAAGAATCTCAAGTATAAAATATATTTTGATTTGTTTAACACTTTTTTGGTTACTACATGATTCCATATGTGTTATTTCATAATTTTGATGTCTTCACTATTATTCTACAATGTAGAAAATAGCAAAAATAAAGACAAACCCTGGAATGAGTAGGTGTGTCCAAACTTTTGACTGGTACTGTACGTCAACAGCAACCTTGGGAAAATCCTCTACATTATCATTAACAGCAGACTCGAACATTTCCTCAGTGAAAACAATGTACTGAGCAAATGTCAAATTTGCTTTTTACCAAATTACCGTACGACAGACCATGTATTCACCCTGCACACCCTAATTGATTTCAAAAAAGCTTTTGACTCAATTTGGCATGAGGGTCTGGTATAGAAATTGATGGAAAGTGGTGTTGGGGGAAAAACATACAAATTTATAAAATCCATGTACACAAACAACATTTGTGCGGTTAAAATTGGCAAAAAACACACACATTTCTTTTCAAAGGGCCATGGGGTGAGACAGGGATGCAGCTTAAGCCCCACCATCTTCAACATATATATCAACGAATTGGCGAGGGCACTAGAACAGTCTGCAGCACCCGGCCTCACCCTACTAGAATCTGAAGTCAAATGTCTACTGTTTGCTGATGATCTGGTGCTTCTGTCACCAACCAAGGAGGGCCTACAGCAGCACCTAGATCTTCTGCACAGATTCTGTCAGACCTGGGCCCTGACAGTAAATCTCAGTAAGACAAAAATAATGAATTCTAGAACCACCTAAAAGGAAGCGATTCCCAAACCTTCCATAACAAAGCCATCACTTACAGAGAGATGAACGTGGAGAAGAGTCCCCTAAGCAAGCTGGTCCTGGGGCTCTGTTCACAACCACTGTGACTGACCCAAAATGAAGGAAATCTTTGACTTATGTACAAGACTCAGTGAGCATAGCCTTTTGCTCTTGAGAAGGCCGCCGTAGGACCTGGCTCTCAAGAGAAAAC
>NW_028163045.1:0-41343 GCF_964263955.1 Coregonus lavaretus | reverse complement strand
TGGCTCAATGTACTGTTCTTTCTAGAAAGACTCCTGTGTCTGCAGTGTACTGTAGTATAGTATACTGTAGTATAGTATACAGTAGTATAGTGTACTGTACTGTACTGTACTGTAGTATAGTGTAGTGTACTATAGTGTACTGTACTGTAGTATACTGTAGTGTACTGTAGTGTAGTGTACTGTAGAGTAGTGTACTGTACTGTAGTGCACTGTACTGTAGTGCACTGTAGTGTAGTGTACTGTGGTGTACTGTAGTGTAGTGTACTGTAGAGTAGTGTATTGTACTGTAGTGTACTGTAGTGTAGTGTACTGTGGTGTACTGTACTGTAGTGTAGTGTAGTATACTGTAGTGTAGTGTACTGTAGAGTAGTGTACTGTACTGTAGTGTACTGTAGGGTTCTGTAGTGTACTGTAGTGTAGTGTAGTATACTGTAGTGTAGTGTACTGTAGAGTAGTGTACTGTACTGTAGTGTAGTGTACAGTAGTGTAGTGTAATGTACTGTAGTGTACTGTAATGTAGTGTAGTGGCCAGGGGAAACTAAGATACAGTAGATGGCTCTACTTTGATTCAGATAAAAGGCAGCCCTGCCAAAAAGCCTCCCTATGTGTACCCCCACAGTCCTGCCAACCCACATGTACTTCATACTGATGAGTCAGAGGTGAACTTCTCAAGTTCTAATTACAGTATGATTGTACACACACACACACACACAAACACACACTCCTTTTCCATGTTTCAAAGTTATCCTCTCAACTACCACTTATGCCTCCTATAAACATATTTTTCCTCCTTTTTATTATTCCTCCTTTCTCCAGTTTCCACATTCTCACACTCAAGTGTTTTGTTGTTGGGACAAAGTCAGTCCCGTTGGCTAACTGGTTACACATACTGTCAGTAGGCAGGGGTAAACAAAGAGAGGGTACTGTAGTTTACTAGGGTAAACAGCATGGTGCTGCGACCCAGCTCTCACTTCCTGCCTCTAACAGTCACAGACACTTCCTCCTGTACTGTACTACTGTTGATACCAGACATTGCTCATATACAAACACAAATACTTTCAATACTGGAGGTGCGCTTGAGTATACCTTTCTCTGTACAATGGAATCAATGGAAAAGTCCCAATCCACCCCCCACCCCCTCTATCTATCTATCTATATATCTATCTCTCCTACTCTGTCTGCCTCCCCCCCACACTCCCTCTCTCCATCTACAGTGGTTGTGAGTGGCACTCAGACAGTCTCATTTAGACAGGAATCCCTTCAGTTCTAATGAGGCTCTGCTTTGGCAGCAGATACAGAGAGAGAGACAAAGAGAGAGAGAGAGAAAGAGAGAGAGATAGAGAAAGAGAAAGAGAGAGGGGGGGGGGGGAGAGGGAGAGAGAGACAGAGAGAGAGTGAGAGGGGAGAGATAGAGACAGAGATAGAGACAGAGAGAGAGGGAGAGGGGGGAGAGAGAGAGAGAGAGAGAGAGTGAGAGAGAGTGAGAGAGAGATAGAGAGAGGGAGAGGGAGAGGGAGAGAGAGAGAGAGAGAGACAGAGATAGAGACAGAGATAGAGACAGAGAGAGAGGGAGAGGGAGAGGGGAGAGAGAGAGAGAGAGAGATAGAGACAGAGATAGAGACAGAGAGAGAGGAGAGGGAGAGGGAGAGAGAGAGAGAGAGAGAGAGAGAGAGAGAGGAGAGAGAGAGAGAGAGAGAGAGAGAGAGAGAGAGAGAGAGAGAGAGAAGAGAGAGAGAGAGAGAGAGGTATACACTATAGCCCCCTTCTACAAGCCACCTGGGACATGGTTTGGTAAAGAGGGGGAGAAGAAAATGAGAGATGTAGAGAAAATGGATCTTCTCTTTATTAGTCACTATTATTCACTGACATCAATTCATAATAGCCTGTTAACAAGACTGCAGCTGTATGTCAGGTCTAAATTATGCTGAATTGTCCCGCTTTGTCCTCTAGGTGAAATATGAGTGGCCTCTCTGAATAAAGGGGTCTTAGAATAGGGCGAGCGTACTCCTTAGGGGGCCAAGTCACGGTGCATGACAAGTCAGCGTGACAATAAGGAGATAACAGGCCCAATGGAGAACCCCCTCCTTCTTTTATCCACACATCCCTCCTTTTTAACAGGCCATGCTCAGCACGCCGGTAAAGCCTATGGGTCTGAGAGGGAGAGATAGAGGAATAGAGAGAGAGAGAGAGAAACACAGTGGAGGAGAGATAGAGACTAACAATGAGGAGGGGAGGAGCAGGAGAAGGATGTATGGTGGTGTATGTGTGTGGTAGGGGAGGAAGACAGGGGTTAGTAAATCACAGAGGAAGTCAGCCAAGGCTGCTCTGGACTCAGGGAGGGCAGAGCAGAAAATGAGGGAGAGCACTTACGAGATGGAGGAGAGAAAGAGAAGGGGGGAGGGGAGAGAAGGAGAGGGGGAGGGGGTGCAGATTATGGGTCAGTGCCTCCGCCCTGGCTGGTAAAGTCACTGTACTGCTGCCTACTCTGCTCTGTTCCACCATCACAATCACCCTCGCACCTGCCACCTCCCCCCGCCTCCCTCTTTCTCTCTCTCCCTCCCTCTTCTCTCTCCCTCCTTTTTTCTCTCCTTCCTTTCCCTCAGACTTAACTCCTCCCCCCTCTTAGTCAAACAGGCTTTAACAGTGTTGACAGTGCCAACAGGAGGTTGGGAGAAGGAGGCCAGAGAGATACTCAAGCCACAAGGAGATCACATTGTACTGTGTATGTACCAGCTAGTGTGTCACTAGCTAAGTGTGTATTTGTATTTGTATTTATTAGGGCAGCAGCTACTCTTCCTGGGGTCCAAACACATTAAGGTACAAAAACAATACAAAAACACTAGCAAACGTAACACACCCTCATTAACCAAATCTCACACCGTTCATTTGGTTGTTCAAACTCCCCTCTGGGGTAAGAAAATATTGATTAATTGTTCTTATCGGTCTTCATCAATCCTCATGTGAATGTGTCTTACAGATTTACTAATCCTCACTTAAACTCTCCTCTTTCTGGGACAGGTTTGTGAATCACTCATTGTTTTGGGATGTAGTTTGTGACCTGTCTCTCTGACCTTCGTCCTCAATCCATCGTTCTTATCTTAGTTCATGTAGATTTATGATAGGGACTGAGGGTGGTCAGAGACAGGACTTCACCCAAACAACATGAACTGTCTGCTGGGGTTATCAACACCCGCTGTCTCAAAACACAGAATAAGCCTCCTCGGATTTAAAACGCTCTGTCGCTCCTTAAAGGTCAATGCAGCCGTTTTTATCTCAATATCAAATAATTTCTGGGTAACAATTAAGCACCTTACTGTGATTGTTTTCTGTTTAAATGGTCAAAAAGAAACAAAAATAGCTTCTTAGCAAAGAGCAATTTCTCAAGCAAGAACTTTGCTAGTTCTGTATGGGAGTGGTCTGAGTGGGGAGGGGAAAACTGAAAATGTGCTGTTATTGGCAGAGAGGTTTGGAACTCTCTTTCTTATTGGTCTATTAACTAATTTACCACCTGGTGATGTCACCAGGCAGGCCAAAACTCTATCCCATCAAAACTGGCTGAAATATCAAGCGGTCTTACACTAAAAGGGCATTATCATAATTTTAACAATTTCACAGTATTATTCCAACCTCATAGTATGGATATATATAAAACACAGGAAAATCACGTTTTTGATTGCACTGGGTCTTTAAGTGCATACCCTTCACCCCCACCCCAAAAAGTCCTGCACACATGTACTCGCGCTCACTCACACACACACACAGCACCATCAAACTCCCCCACCTAGTCCCTCCCTCTCTCCCTCTCTCCCTCCCTTCCCCACCTTCTCCCTCCCTCCCTCCCTCCCTCCCCACCTTCTCCTTCCCTCCCTTCCTTCAGCTCTCCATATTTTTCCCTATTATGACATATTAACTTATAATGCTTAGATGAACTTCAGTAGGTGGGGGGTAAAGAGTCACACATCAATACACACAATCACTGGCAGACACACACACACACACACACACACATACATACAGATACAGTATTCTCTGTCTGGGGTACTCTGAGACAGCCTGTTAGGAGTGTAAACAGGTCAGCTCCCAGGCTGAAAGAAAGAAAGAAAGAAAGAAAGAAAGAAAGAAAGAAAGAAAGAAAGAAGAAAGAAAAGAAAGAAAGAAAGAAAGAAAGAAAGAAAGAAAAGAAGAAGAAAGAAGAAAGAAAGAAGAAAGAAAGAAAGAAAGAAAGAAAGAAAGAAAGAAAGAAAGAAAGAAAGAAAGAAAGAAAGAAAGAAAAAGGGAGAGGTGTAGATCCCTGGAAAAGCTCTATTAATCTATTAATCCAGCTGATCCTGAGAGAATGGAGGAATAATACACTGTTCATTATTCCCCTACATTCCTCTTTCTCTCCTCTCACACTCTCTCTTTCTGTTTATCTCTCTCTTCCTACCTTTCTTATTCTCGCTGATTCTCTTTCTCTCTCTAAATATCAGTCTGCCACTCACTTACCCACCAAATGTAAATGATCTGTCTACCACTCAAACACTCTCCCATCTTCTCCCTCTTTCTCTCTCTCTCTCTCTGCCTCTGTCTCTTGCTTCCATTGTCTTCCACAATATGCTTTGACTGAATTTGGCAGGATATAAAATTGAGGCTGGCAGAGTGGTTTTTCTGCCTGGGTTGAGAGGGAACCACACTGACTTTAATTAGACAGTACAGCAATGACCACATGGCAGTCTGACAGTGGTTACACACTCACTAGTCTGACAGTGGTTACATACTCACTAGTCTGACAGTGGTTACACACTCACTAGTCTGACAGTGGTTACATACTCACCATTCTGACAGTGGTTACATACTCACTATTCTGACAGTGGTTACACACTCACTAGTCTGACAGTGGTTACACACTCACTAGTCTGACAGTGGTTACACACTCACTAGTCTGAGAGTGGTTACACACTCACTAATCTGACAGTGGTTACACACTCACTAGTCTGACAGTGAGTTACATACTCACTAGTCTGACAGTGGTTACATACTCACTAGTCTGACAGTGAGTTACATACTCACTAGTCTGACAGTGGTTACACACTCACTAGTCTGAGAGTGGTTACATACTCACTAGTCTGACAGTGGTTACATACTCACTAGTCTGACAGTGGTTACATACTCACTAGTCTGACAGTGGTTACACACTCACTAGTCTGAGAGTGGTTACATACTCACTAGTCTGACAGTGGTTACACACTCACTAGTCTGACAGTGGTTACACACTCACTAGTCTGACAGTGGTTACACACTCACTAGTCTGAGAGTGGTTACATACTCACTAGTCTGACAGTGGTTACACACTCACTAGTCTGAGAGTGGTTACATACTCACTAGTCTGACAGTGGTTACATACTCACTGGCACTGCTAGACTGGGGAATGGGAAAAACCCTCTGACAACCACACATCCATGTCATGTTATGTTCTCTCTGTGGCGTCACAATGTTGCTGTTGCATGGACGGTATATCTTAACATGTCTCAATACAAATACAAAGGGTAGAAATGTTTACAGTAACACTACACTACACATTCTTACAGGACAGATAGCCATGACCCTATTATCTCCCCTGACACTTCAAGATAGGCAGCCTGATAAAGAGAAGGCAAGAAGATAGTGAGGAATTTCTGTTAAGGCTATAAATGGATAGGTCCAGTGGATATGGAAGGAAGTTCTGTTAAGGCCATACATGGATAGGTCCAGTGGATATGGAAGGAAGTTCTGTTAAGGCCATAAATAGATAGGTCCTGTGGATATGGAAGGAAGTTATGTTAAGGCCATAAATGGATAGGTCCAGTGGATATGGAAGGAGGTTCTGTTAAGGCCATAAATGGATAGGTCCAGTGGATATGGAAGGAAGTTCTGTTAAGGCCATAAATAGATAGGTCCTGTGGATATGGAAGGAAGTTCTGTTAAGGCCATAAATGGATAGGTCCAGTGGATAAGGAAGGAAGTTCTGTTAAAGTCATAAATTGATAGGTCCAGCGGATATAGAAGGAAGTTCTGTTAAGGCCATAAATGGATAGGTCCAGTGGATATAGAAGGCCATGGTATGTATGATATGTGTATCAGTAAATGGTATGTATAACACACATATTTCTCATATCAGTCTGCATATATGGAGAGAGCGGTATGCTGATAATTTATGCAGAACTGTACACACACAAACACACTCTCCACTCCCCTCTGTGTTGACCTCCCTAGCATTCCTGTCTAATCTGCCCCATAATGGCACACCTGTCCTCTCTCATTCTATACCTCCGTCTGGCATTCAGGGCACAGCAACAGGGGCCCGGGGGAGAGGGAGGGGGGAGAGGGGGGATAGAAGAGGGAGAGAGAAGCAGGTGAAGGGGGAGGTGGGGGTGTCCAGTCAACATATTCACGCAAAATCAGCTGACCCAACCCCTCCCGAATTCCCAATTCCCAATTCCCTCCCTCACTCCCTCTGTCCCTTAGTGTGTTTCCATAGAGAATGGTCGTGGGTTACAGAAGGGGTGGGGGGGTGGGTGGAATGTTACCACGGTGACAGACTCTGAGGTCATTGTCGTGGCTGGATAGAAAGATTATTGGGAAAGAGGGGAGAGAGAGAGGAAAGAGAGGGAGGAGAGAGAGGGGAGAGAGGGGGAGAGAGAGAAGAGAGAGAGGGGGAGAGAGAGAGGAGAGAGAGGGGGAGAGGAGAGAGGGGAGAGAGAGGGGGTGAGGTCTAGGGTGGAGCCTGGTCAGTCAGTCAGGCGCAGATTGGAATACCACAGAGGCCACAGCGGTCACATTATTATTGATTGCATGGTATTATGGGGTCTGGAGAGTGACCGTGGGGAGGCTGGGGGGTCCCACTGGAGACTGAGGACTTAATGGAGACGTGACATCAAAGTCAACGTGGACACATTGACCCTGCAGGACACAGACACTAGAGGGTTAACACAGAACATCCAAAACACCACAGGACATACCAATTTAAAAAACAGCTGATCAACAAATACAGGCAAAGAAAGGAAGAAATGTCCACTGACTGTTTGCTTCGACCACAGGTCTTTGTCACGTTATAGAAAGCAGCGAACAGAGAGGGAACATTTCTGCCTGTCTTTGCATAGCTAGACTCAGCTACAGTCACTGGAAGGGCCTACGTCAGCCTTTTAACTAACTGGGCCTTCACAAAAAATTAAATCCTCTTCATTGAGACCTTCATTACATTATTATTCATAACTGTGATTAGTATAAATGTGAGATAATAGGAGGAGAATGTCTGGAAATGACTCATTGATTCGTTTTTGTTCAAGCTTTAATGTCACTTGCACACAAGTACAGTGAAATGCCTTTCTTGCAAGCTCAATATGTGAATCGAATTCAAATTCATTTCAGTACGCTCCTTGTCTCTCTCTGTGTATCCCTCTTCAAAAATGTAAAGGTGACCAAATGTAATGTATAACTAAAACTAAACTAAAAAGACTGAGAGAGGCCTTTTAGTGGTGTGAATGAAATATACCTGTAACTGTGTGGGTGGGTGAGCGTGTCATTCCTGGCCCAGGCCTCAGCAGTAGGATGTCAAGGGGCATCATCAGTCACTGTCTGTGCCGACTGACTATAAAGATGTCTATCCGTCTGCTGAGCGAACCCCAGTCGACCGATGCCATCTGGAATGTGTAAAATCCCTCCAAGACAAAACAACACACGTCTAAACCTGTCCAGACCAGGCCTTTAGGAGATGGGAGATAGAGGGAGGGAAGGAGGAGGGGAGAGGGGGAGGAGAGGGAGGAGTGTAGGTGAGGGCAGGGAGGACGTGATGAACAGTGGTGGAAAATATCACTAATCAAACAAACAGACACAGAGGGAGGCTAATACACAGAATGGGTGACAGAGGGATTGGGATAGGGGGGGGGGGAGAAAGGGGGGGAGTGAAAATGAAGGGGAGAGAAAGGTCACCCACACACATATAAATGAAAAATGGGGAATGCCTACAAGGGGTTTTACACTAGTCCAACCACACCCATATTGTACACCCCCACTCACTCCCTGAGACCACCAAACATCCACATGTTTGGGTGGCTATCCACCAAGTAAAAAAGGTGTTTTTCCATGCTTAACCCTTCCTCACCCTACTGTACCCTTCCTCACCCTACTGCAAACTGTAATTAACCTCTTAGACACCAGAGCTTCCTGAGGCTCTAAAACACAGTACCCACTTCCTGCTTCTCACAGAATGCAGAAGAGACACCCGCAAACATGCTTCCTCCTCCTACACACTCCCACATTCTTTTGAAGTGCCTGCATGTAACTGAACACTATATATTTGGCTGGGCTCCCTGCCTGTGCCATTAAACCCCTACAACTCATCCAGAATGCCGCAGCCCGTCTGGTGTTCAACCTTCCCAAGTTCTCTCACGTCACCCCGCTCCTCCGCACACTCCACTGGCTTCCAGTTGAAGCTCGCATCTGTTACAAGACCATGGTGCTTGCCTATGGAGCTGTGAGGGGAACGGCACCTCCGTACCTTCAGGCTCTGATCAGTCCCTACACCCAAACGAGGGCATTGCGTTCATCCACCTCTGGCCTGCTGGCTCCCCTTCCTCTGCGGAAGCATAGTTCCCGCTCAGCCCAGTCAAAACTGTTCGCTGCTCTGGCACCCCAATGGTGGAACAAGCTCCCTCACGACGCCAGGACAGCGGAGTCACTCACCACCTTCCGGAGACATTTGAAACCCCACCTCTTTAAGGAATACCTGGGATAGGATAAAGTAATCCTTCTACCCCCCCCCCCCTAAAAAAAAAAGAAAAAAAAAAATGTGTAAAGTGGTTATCCCACTGGCTATAGGGTGAATGCACCAATTTGTAAGTCGCTCTGGATAAGAGCGTCTGCTAAATGACGTAAATGTAAATGTAAATATTTCATTCTGGCATGTTTCCTCTGTCTCACACAACACATACAACCATTCCCTAACATAAATCCACTCAATCTACTACTCTATAAAGTATGTTCTGATACAGTGCCAGTACCAGAACATCAGAGACACATCATCAATACATCTGTGGCTTTATTAGCTCTCCTGACACCCACCTCTTCCACTGATCCATCTCACACAAGGGCAGCCATTGTCCTCTATCAAGGGGTCAAGGAGACTGGGCTATCAGTGGCTAGAGGTGAACTGCAGTGTGTGGACCATTAGGTCTTTGATATTCTTACTGACCACACGCACACACTTGCATGCACACACACACACACACACACTCACAGGCTCACTGATAAAACCACACAAATATGCACTTATTCTTATGCAAACACACAACATGTGCTCATGCCTGCAGACTGGAGTTTCTAGTCTGACGTGTCTGACGTGGCAGACAGACACTGATACAATTTTTTAGTTCGACTGGCACAGGAAAACAATACAGAGCGCCAGCATACCACGATCAACGGAGCATGAAAGAGAGAAAGAGAGAAAGAGAGAAAGAGAGAAAGAGAGAAAGAGAGAAAGAGAGAAAGAGAGAGAGCGCTGTGTCAAAGTGCCCTTGTATCCCTTTAATCGTGGTTACTACATACCAGGAAGGCAGACTGTATGAAGAGGAAGAGAGAGGGGGAGGAAGAGGGGGAGGTGGATGGAGGGAGGGAGGAGGGGAGGTAGAGGGGAGGGAGGTTTAACTTGAATATTTTGTTTTAATTAAGGGAATGTTAAAACGATGACAGCATGGCTGGATGGATGGATGGATGTATCTGAATGAAGGAGACTGTCAGTGGTGGGAGTAGGAGGGGGGCACAAGATGATGGTGTGTGTGTGTGTTGGGGGGGTGGGACTGGGTTATTTGAAGGTGTGTGTGTGTGGTAGGGAGGGATGGCAAGATGTGTTTGAGAAGGTTTGGATGAGGTTGTGAGGGGTGGTGCAAGATGGTGTGTGTCAGGGGTTAGGACGCGGTGTTGAGTCTTAACTATCAGCAACTCTACCATCCTGGCACCAAAACACTCCTCCTCCTCAACCCTTCTGGCAGGGTGGGGAGAACCCTGTGCAAGTGCAGATAGAGGGAGGGAGGGAGGGAGGGAGGGAGTGTTTGAGAGATACGTCTGGAGGATGGCATGCATGGCTACCGTCCCTCTACCTCCCTCGCTCATTTCTGGAATTGAGAAGAAGGGAGAGGGAGTGAAAGGTGCAAAACAGAGAATAGAGAACAGCCAACAAATACCAAATAGCTCCAACAGTTAAGACAATAAGGGAGAGCTGTAACGAAGCTTACAGCTGCAAATTAGGAGATATGAAAGAGAACCCTTTGACATGTCAGATATCTAACTATACTGTGATAATCTGTGTCTGTCATCTGATGATTTGAATATCAGAGTGGTGAGAGAGATGAAAGCAGACGTGACACCATTGGACTTGTTAGTCAAAGGCTGACGGACAGGCCTCCCATCGATTCAGAACATTTGTTATTCATGACGCTGTCAGATGTAGAGACCCCATTCATAAAACAACCCTGCATAGAGAGACCCTTTAAACCTCAGTTATTATGAAGCTTATTTTAATATTATAGGATTTTATTTTTTAACGAAAATAACACATAATCAAGTTTCAAGTTTTAATGTCACATGCACAAGTACAGTGAAATGCCTTTCTTGCAAACTCAAAACCCAACAATGCAATAATCAATAACAATTTCATACTAGAAAAAGAAATATGAAGAACACAATCAGTAAGTAAATAAGCATTCTATATACAGGGTCAGTTCCAATACCATGTTTACAATGTGCAGGGATGCTGGAGTGATGGAGGAAGATATACAGTTGAAGTCGGAAGTTTACATACACTTAGGTTGGAGTCATTAAAACATGTTTCTTGTTAACAAACTATAGTGCATGACACAAGTAATTTTTCCAACAATTGTTTACCTTCAATGCTGCAGACATTTTTTGGTACCCTTCCCCAGATCTGTGCCTCGACACAATCCTGTCTCGGAGCTCTACGGACAATTCCTTCGACCTCATGGCTTGGTTTTTGCTCTGACATGCACTGTCAACTGTGGGACCTTATATAGACAGTTGTGTGCCTTTCCAAATCATGTCCAATCAATTGAATGTACCACAGGCAGATTCCAATCAAGTTGTAGAAACATCTCAAGGATGATCAATGGAAATGTTTTTGATTTGTCATTATGGGGTATTGTGTGTAGATTGCTGAGGATTATTAAATTTTTTTATCCAATTTTGAATAAGGCTATAATGTAACAAAATGTGGAAAAAGTCAAGAGGACTGAATACTTTCTGAAGGCACTGTATATGATGATACAGTGGGGAAAAAAAGTATTTAGTCAGCCACCAATTGTGCAAGTTCTCCCACTTAAAAATATGAGAGAGGCCTGTAATTTTCATCATAGGTACACGTCAACTATGACAGACAAATTGAGAAAAAAAAATCCAGAAAATCACATTGTAGGATTTTAAATGAATTTATTTGCAAATTATGGTGGAAAATAAGTATTTGGTCACCTACAAACAAGCAAGATTTCTGGCTCTCACAGACCTGTAACTTCTTCTTTAAGAGGCTCCTCTGTCCTCCACTCGTTACCTGTATTAATGGCACCTGTTTGAACTTGTTATCAGTATAAAAGACACATGTCCACAACCTCAAACAGTCACACTCCAAACTCCACTATGGCCAAGACCAAAGAGCTGTCAAAGGACACCAGAAACAAAATTGTAGACCTGCACCAGGCTGGGAAGACTGAATCTGCAATAGGTAAGCAGCTTGGTTTGAAGAAATCAACTGTGGGAGCAATTATTAGGAAATGGAAGACATACAAGACCACTGATAATCTCCCTCGATCTGGGGCTCCACGCAAGATCTCACCCCGTGGGGTCAAAATGATCACAAGAACGGTGAGCAAAAATCCCAGAACCACACGGGGGAACCTAGTGAATGACCTGCAGAGAGCTGGGACCAAAGTAACAAAGCCTAGCATCAGTAACACACTACGCCGCCAGGGACTCAAATCCTGCAGTGCCAGACGTGTCCCCCTGCTTAAGCCAGTACATGTCCAGGCCCGTCTGAAATTTGCTAGAGTGCATTTGGATGATCCAGAAGAGGATTGCGAGAATGTCATATGGTCAGATGAAACCAAAATAGAACTTTTTGGTAAAAACTCAACTCGTCGTGTTTGGAGGACAAAGAATGCTGAGTTGCATCCAAAGAACACCATACCTACTGTGAAGCATGGGGGTGGAAACATCATGCTTTGGGGCTGTTTTTCTGCAAAGGGACCAGGACGACTGATCTGTGTAAAGGAAAGAATGAATGGGGCCATGTATCGTGAGATTTTGAGTGAAAACCTCCTTCCATCAGCAAGGGCATTGAAGATGAAACGTGGCTGGGTCTTTCAGCATGACAATGATCCCAAACACACCGCCCGGGCAACGAAGGAGTGGCTTCGTAAGAAGAATTTCAAGGTCCTGGAGTGGCCTAGCCAGTCTCCAGATCTCAACCCCATAGAAAATCTTTGGAGGGAGTTGAAAGTCTGTGTTGCCCAGCGACAGCCCCAAAACATCACTGCTCTAGAGGAGATCTGCATGGAGGAATGGGCCAAAATACCAGCAACAGTGTGTGAAAACCTTGTGAAGACTTACAGAAAACGTTTGACCTGTGTCATTGCCAACAAAGGGTATATAACAAAGTATTGAGAAACTTTTGTTATTGACCAAATACTTATTTTCCACCATAATTTGCAAATACATTCATAAAAAATCCTACAATGTGATTTTCTGGATTGTTTTTTCTCATTTTGTCTGTCATAGTTGACGTGTACCTATGATGAAAATTACAGGCCTCTCTCATCTTTTTAAGTGGGAGAACTTGCACAATTGGTGGCTGACTAAATACTTTTTTCCCCCACTGTATATGGAAATCATTGTCATGTTTTAATGCTACATCTAATGTCATTTATAAGACCCCTCCGATCCATCACATGTATGTAGACCTACAGTTGAAGTCGGAAGTTTACATACACTTAGGTTGGAGTCATTAAAACTAGTTTTTCAACCACTCCACAAATTTCTTGTTAACAAACTATAGTTTTGGCAAGTTGGTTAGGACATCTACTTTGTGCACGACACAAGTAATTTTTCCAACAATTGTTTACAGACAGATTATTTCACTTAGAATTCACTGTATCACAATTCCAGTGGGTCAGAAGTTTACATAGACTAAGTTGACTGTGCCTTTAAACAGCTTGGAAAATTCCAGAAAATTATGTAATGGCTTTAGAAGCTTCTGATAGGCTAATTGACATAATTTGAGTCAATTGGAGGTGCACCTGTGGATGTATTTCAAGGCCTACCTTCAAACTCAGTGCCTCTTTGCTTGACATCATGGGAAAATCAAAAGAAATCAGCCAAGACCTCAGAAAAAAAATAATAATTCCAAATGCCTGAAGGTACCCCGTTCATCTGTACAAACAATAGTACGCAAGCACACTGCTCAAAAAAATTAAGGGAACACTAAAATAACACATCCTAGATCTGAATGAATGAAATAATCTTATTAAATACTTTTTTCTTTACATAGTTGAATGTGCTGACAACAAAATCACACAAAAATTATCAATGGAAATCAAATGTATCAACCCATGGAGGTCTGGATTTGGAGTCACCCTCAAAATTAAAGTGGAAAACCACACTACAGGCTGATCCAACTTTGATGTAATGTCCTTAAAACAAGTCAAAATGAGGCTCAGTAGTGTGTGTGGCCTCCACGTGCCTGTATGACCTCCCTACAACGCCTGGGCATGCTCCTGATGAGGTGGCAGATGGTCTCCTGAGGGATCTCCTCCCAGACCTGGACTAAAGCATCCGCCAACTCCTGGACAGTCTGTGGTGCAACGTGGCGTTGGTGGATGGAGCGAGACATGATGTCCCAGATGTGCTCAATTGGATTCAGGTCTGGGGAACGGGCGGGCCAGTCCATAGCATCAATGCCTTCCTCTTGCAGGAACTGCTGACACACTCCAGCCACATGAGGTCTAGCATTGTCTTGCATTAGGAGGAACCCAGGGCCAACCGCACCAGCATATGGTCTCACAAGGGGTCTGAGGATCTCATCTCGGTACCTAATGGCAGTCAGGCTACCTCTGGCGAGCACATGGAGGGCTGTGCGGCCCCCCAAAGAAATGCCACCCCACACCATGACTGACCCACTGCCAAACCGGTCATGCTGGAGGATGTTGCAGGCAGCAGAATGATCTCCACGGCGTCTCCAGACTCTGTCACGTCTGTCACGTGCTCAGTGTGAACCTGCTTTCATCTGTGAAGAGCACAGGGCGCCAGTGGCGAATTTGCCAATCTTGGTGTTCTCTGGCAAATGCCAAACGTCCTGCACGGTGTTGGGCTGTAAGCACAACCCCCACCTGTGGACGTCGGGCCCTCATACCACCCTCATGGAGGGAGTCTGTTTCTGACCGTTTGAGCAGACACATGCACATTTGTAGCCTGCTGGAGGTCATTTTGCAGGGCTCTGGCAGTGCTCCTCCTGCTCCTCCTTGCACAAAGGCGGAGGTAGTAGTCCTGCTGCTGGGTTGTTGCCCTCCTATGGCCTCCTCCACGTCTCCTGATGTACTGGCCTGTCTCCTGGTAGCGCCTCCATGCTCTGGACACTACGCTGACAGACACAGCAAACCTTCTTGCCACAGCTCGCATTGATGTGCCATCCTGGATGAGCTGCACTACCTGAGCCACTTGTGTGGGTTGTAGACTCCGTCTCATGCTACCACTAGAGTGAAAGCACCGCCAGCATTCAAAAGTAACCAAAACATCAGCCATGAAGCATAGGAACTGAGAAGTGGTCTGTGGTCACCACCTGCAAAACCAGTCCTTTATTGGGGGTGTCTTGCTAATTGCCTATAATTTCCACCTGTTGTCTATTCCATTTGCACAACAGCATGTGACATTTATTGTCAATCAGTGTTGCTTCCTAAGTGGACAGTTTGATTTCACAGAAGTGTGATTGACTTGGAGTTACATTGTGTTGTTTAAGTGTTCCCTTTATTTTTTTGAGCAGTGTATAAACACCATGGGACCACACAGCCGTCACACCACTCAGGAAGGAGACGCGTTCTGTCTCCTAGAGATGAACGTACTTTGGTGCGAAAAGTGCAAATCAATCCCAAAACAACAGCAAAGGACCTTGTGAAGATGCTGGAGGAAACAGGTACAAAAGTATCTATTTCCACAGTAAAACGAGTCCTATATCGACATAACCTGAAAGGCCGCTCAGCAAGGAAGAAGCCACTGCTCCAAAACCACCATAAAAAAGCCAGACTACGGTTTGCAACTGCACATGGGAACAAAGATCGTACTTTTTGGAGAAATGTCCTCTGGTCTGATTAAACAAAAATAGAACTGTTTGGCCATAATGACCCTCGTTATGTTTGGAGGAAAAAGGGGGTTGCTTGCAAGCTGAAGAACACCATCCCAACCGTGAAGCACGGGGGTGGCAGCATCATGCTGTGGGGGTGCTTTGCTGCAGGAGGGACTGGTGCACTTCACAAAATAGATGGCATCATGAGGAAGGAAAATGATGTGGATATATTGAAGCAACATCTCAAGACATCAGTCAGGAAGTTAAAGCTTGGTCGCAAATGGGTCTTCCAAATGGACAATGACCCCAAGCATACTTCCAAAGTTGTGGCAAAATGGCTTAAGGACAACATAAAGCCCTGACCTCAATCCTATAGAAAATGTGTGGGCAGAACTGAAAAAGTGTGTGCGAGCAAGGAGGCCTACAAACCTAACTCAGTTACATCAGCTCTGTCAGGAGGAATGGGCCAAAAATCACCCAGCTTATTGTGGAAAGCTTGTGGAAGGCTACCCGAAACGTTTGACCCAAGTTAAACAATTTAAAAGCAATGCTACCAAATACTAATTGAGTGTATGTAAACTTCTGACCCACTGGGAATGTGATGAAAGAAATAAAAGCTGAAATAAATCCTTCTCTCTACCATTATTCTGACATTTCACATTTTTTAAATAAAGTCGTGATCCTAACTGACCTAAGACAGGGAATTTTTACTTGGATTAAATGTCAGGAATTGTGAAAAACTGAGTTTAAATGTATTTGGCTAAGGTGTATGCAAACTTCTGACTTCAACTGTATATGGGTAAGGTGACTAGGCAACAGGATATAAGATAAACAGAGTAGCAGCAGCTTGTATGTGAGTGGGTGTGCGTGTGTCTAGATTCAGTATAAATGTGTGTACATATTATGTGTGAGTGAGCAGATGATGGAATGAGTGTGTGTGTGTGTGTGTGTGTGTGTGTGTGTGTGTGTGTGTGTGTGTGTGTGTGTGTTGGAGTGACAGTGTGTGTGAGTGTGTAGGGCCCTGTGAGTGTCAACAGAGACTGTGCAAAAATAAAAAATAAAATATACAAGGTTAACTCAGATAGTCAGTGTAGTTATTTTGTTAGCTATTTATCAGTCTTATTGTTTGGGGATAGAAGCTGTTCAAGAGCCTGTTGGTGTCAGACTTGATGCACCGGTACCGCTTGCCATGCGGAAGCAGAGAGAATAGTCTATGGCTTGGGTGGTTGGACTCTTTAACGATTTTCCGGGCCTTCCTTCCACACCACCTGATATAGATGTCCTGGATGGCAGGGAGCTCGGCCCCAGTGATGTACTGGGCTGTCCACACCACCCTCTGTAGCGCCATGCGATCAAGGGCGGTGTTGTTGCCATACCAGGCAGTCATGCAGCCAGTCAAGATGCTCACAATGGTACAGCTGTAGAGCCTTTTCAGGATTTGAGGGCCCAACTTTTTCAACCTCCTGAGGGGGAAGAGGCACTGTCGTGCCTTCTTCATGACTGTGCGTTTGGACAATTTTAATTATTTAGTGACGGACGTGAAACTCCAAGTTTTAATGACTATAGTATTACTAACAATATATCATTTTATAATGATAAGGTTACAGAGTTAGAGTTTCACACTCTTACACTTCAGCTCTACTGTACTTGTAGAGTTACTTTGCCATCGGCGTCGCGTCAATGTGAAATGGTCTTCTTATGGAGGGGGGTTTGGTGGGGTGGGGGGCGTTATAGGTGCAGGCGAACACTTGTCCAGACAGGTACGAGGCTGAACAGAGGGATGAGGGGGAGAGAGGGATGAGGGGGAGAGAGGGATGAGGCAGGAGGAGGAGGCCATCTGTCAGATTCAAGGAGGAAAGGAAGGAAGGAAGAAAGGAGAGAGAGAGAGAGAGAGAGAGAGAGAGAGAGAGAGAGAGAGAGAGAGAGAGACAGCCTACTAGGTTAAGGGGAAAGGTTGAAGCTGTCAGTCCCTCTCGGAGGCTAAGAATCTTTCCATGACTGAACTGTGCCATTCCTGAGAAGCTAGTGTTGGCCCAGAGGCTCAGGAGTCAAGCTAGTAAATTATACCTCCGGATGGATGAACACTCAGAGGTGTGATGGAGACGTGAGGGAGGTGGCAAGACCCCCTTCACTACAGTTACACTATAGCTTAGGTTACAGCATTGCTCAAGTAATGGAGGCAACAGAAGAAACAGCATCTGAAGTATTTTAAGTTTATTGAAATGAAGTTCTGGCTTAAGTTACGGTTGCAATGCTCTTCAACTTACACTGTTGCTAAAGTTGGACTGTAGTTTACAGAACATTGTTGTCTGTGCCAGTGTTGCTAATGGAGTTGTGTACAGATATGTAGAATGACAAGGCTGCTTTGGCTACAGCTGAGAGACCAGGCAGACAGACAGACACAGGGAGAGAGAGAGAGAGAGAGAGAGCGAGAGAGAGAGAGAGAGAGAGAGAGAGAGAGAGAGAGAGAGAGAGAGAGAGAGAGAGAGAGAGAGACAATCATCAGGTTATTGTTTCATGTTTGCAGGGTGGCTTTGGCTGCCCTCGACGAGTCAACTGACTAATAATCCACTGCTGCCCTGTCGGCAACACACTGAAATGTTAGAGAGAGAGGGAGGGAGAGCAGAGAGAGAGAGAGCAGAGAGAGAGGGCAGAGGGAGAGAGACGAGGGGGGTAGAGGGAGAGAAAGAGGTATAGCCAGAAGGAAGAATGAGATAGAAAGAGAGAATACCAGAGAGCTAGAGAGGGAGAAGGGAATAGCTTTGAGTAAAGAGGAAAGAGAGACAGACAGACAGAGGGAAAGCGACGGGAGTGAGAGAGAATCAGACGGTCTTGTCACTGAATGTGTGTAACCTGATCTACAGCAGTCTTCTGTCCAGCTGTCGCCCTCACTCTCCCTATCCCTATCCCTGTCACCCTCACCCTGTCCTCCCTCTATCCCAACTGTTTCTGCAGACACTGCCCGACCGAGAGAGAGAACAAGAGAGAAAAAGGAAAAGGAGAGAGAGAATGGGAGAGGAGAGGAAGAGAGATGAATGAAGAGAGAGTAGAGGAAGAGGGAGGGAGAGAGAGAGAAAGCCAGGACGAGAGAGATAAACGGATGGGTAGCCACAGGTAGAGAGAGCCACGTGGGGTTAGGTGGTTAGTTTTGGCTGCAGCCATGTAGCCATAAGGCCTAGATCATTTCTGTTGAAAACACACTGACTCATATGACATCTCTTCTGTTGCCCTTTCTGTATGCTACAGTAGCTATGGGCTGGGTATTTGCTAATGCGACTGGTTGTTAGTTGGCTATCGGTTTCTGTGGCCCACTGTATTTGACTGGCTTGGTAGGGCCTGTCGTGCCGATGTACTGCATGGGTTTGATGCTCTCCTGAACCGTTGGGACCAACTGCCCCCGTATTCACCCAGCGCCAAGCGGACATGGATACCAGATGGAAGAAGCTGGGTGGGGGTGGGAGTGGGCGAGAAACCGAGGGGTACTAGAGAGTAAGGGGGGTAGGGGGTCGTTTCTGCCTCCTCTACTTGCCAAAAGGAGCAGGGTTTGACTTTGACAGGGATCATACCACCAGCTGGGTGGAGGAGAGGAAATATAAACCATGGATTCATATGGTCAACAGTATGACAGGATGGAGTGAGAAATCAGGAAGAGAGCTACAGTGATTGGAGAGACAGAAAGAGAAGGATGGGTACATAGATGGATAGTTGTAGAGATGGAATCACCATGGCTTTATTCAATCTGAAATCTACAATTATGACTGATTTTGATATCGAATGTTCTGAATACCAAGTTGGGAAGAATATTGTTCACAGTCTCGCTGAGAGGAGGGGGGATTGAGCAGGAGAGAGAGAGAGAGAGAGAGAGAGAGAGAGAGAGAGAGAAAGAAAGAGAGAGAGAGAGAGAAAGAGAGAGCGAGAGTGAGAGCGAGAGCGAGAGAGAGAGCGAGAGAGAGCGAGAGCGAGAGCGAGAGCGAGAGCGAGAGCGAGAGCGAGAGAGAGAGAGAGAGGGATGAATGGAGGGATAGTTGTAGTTGTAGCCATGGAGGCACCATCTAGCGTCATCGGTTGGTTTACACTGATTCCCCCCTCAGGCCCCATCTCCAGCTGGTACTGCTATCGCTGTGGGACCCACCCGACCCCCCAGCACACACACAAACTCACACACCACCTCCTATTTATAACCCCCATTAAATCTGGATTTCAGGCCAGTTTGAACTGAAGTCATGTTCACATGCTCCCCAGGCCACCGGCTGATAGTGACGAATGCCCACACACACACTGAGGGCCCACAGTACCTCCACCTCCCACACACACACTCATTGCAATGTTAGCTCAGTTAATGAAGAATACATTCCAAGCACACACTGTCAACACACTCAGAGCCATAAACCTGGGAAATCTACAAGGACCTTCCCCTTCACACACACACAAACACACACAAGATCCATCACATCCTGGTTAAGAAATCAACAACTCCTTCTGTTCTTGAGTCTCTCCCTTTTCTGTGCCTCAGTCTACCTCCCTACACCACTCCCCTCAATCTACACTTACCCTCCATTCCATACCTTCCTTCCCTCTCTCTCTTCCTTTCCCTGTTCTCTCCTTTCCTCTCCTGGCTGTATGTTTTATCAGCCTGCATTAATACCTGCATTCCAACAGCCTGAGGAATGTCTTAACAATGTAGTCCTGTTCCCCCTTCCTGAGAGAGGGGGAGGGGGAAGGAGGGGAGAAGGGTAGTGAAAGAGTTGGAGAGGGAGGCAGGCAGGGAGAGATGTTGAGAAAGAGGTGGGGAAAGGGGTGGGGAGAGGGCGAAGGGTAGGAAGGGGGAAAAGATGTGGGGCGGCAGGTAGCTTAGTGGTTAAGAGCGTTGTGCCAGTAACCGAAAGGTTGCTGGTTCTAATCCCCGAGCCGACTAGGTGAAAAATCTGCCTAATTGCTCCTGTAAGTCGCTTTGGATAAGAGCGTCTGCTAAATGACTAAAAATGTACAAATGTAATGTGGGGTAGTGCTGCAGTATAGTGCCCTTCAGCAGAAGACACTTTCAATTCAGACACACAGTATTGAATAGAATACTCCTACCTCTCTCAGATAGGCATTAGATACACACTAAAACAACCAGTATCACTCACTGCAGTAACACAGACAGTCAAACACATGAGCTGTATCAGTCAGAGCAGAGGTAGTGAAAACCAGCGGCACCAACAATGGCCTAATCTGCCTCCGACCGTCCCGCCATCCCTCCTCTTGTCCTCCTTTATGAGAGGCATTATTAATGAACATGTGTCCTCTCTGGCCCTCTGATTAACCAGCCCCAACCTGACACTCTGTTCAGTATGCGCAGGCACGGACGCAACCACACACACACCCCAACTCCCCCTGCACACGCTCACTGATGCCTAATTGACGAGGAGGGTCTGCATCGTTCATTACCATCGTTACGGAGACACCCAGTAGGGTGGGGTATGGGGATAATAGGATTCTGTTGTAGTGGTACCTGGTGTTCTCTCTCTCTCTATCAATCTGGGCCCTAAACCTTCCAGAAGCCTGACTTACGCTCTTTAGATCACAGCTTAATATCCATGTACTTTTCCTATACCATTCCCCCTTAATTAACTTTAAGATGATCATCGTGATCCATCCGCCCAGGGAAAAGCAAGATGGACGCCCATAAGGGGCATTTCAATTACTTTTGTTACCTTCATAACAACAGGCATGAATCAATTAGGAGTCCAACATCAATCACATAGATCAGATGGACAAGTAATTGTGAATCATTTAGCATTACGGAGTCATAAACGTAATTGGATCCTATCGATTCAATATTAAATATGAATTCGAACAACGCAAGATAGTACTTCTAGTGCTGGGTTGATCAAATTAAATAAACTATGAAATGATATGATACTCTGCTTATGTAGCATCATGGTAATATAAACTAATAAAAGAGAAAGCTAGGTATTACATTCAGTTCTGTGCTTTGAAGACCATTCACTCAGAAAGACAATAAGAGCCAAATCTGGCACAGACATGTCCATTGAAGAACACCACTTAGGGCTGAAACAGATCTGTACAATGACAACAAGCCCAAGGCTTTCCTCTGTGGGTGAGATGACATAGAGCGAGTGAGAGAGAGAGAGAGTGAGAGAGAGAGAGAGACAGAGAGAGAGAGAGAGAGAGAGAGACAGCGAGAGAGAGAGAGAGAGAGAGAGAGAGAGAGAGAGAGAGAGACAGAGAGAGAGAGAGAAAGAGCGAGAGAGAGAGAGAGAGCGAGAGAGAGAGAGAGAGACAGCGAGAGAGAGACAGAGAGAGAGAGAGAGAGAGAGAGAGAGAGAGAGAGAGAGAGAGAGAGAGAGAGAGAGAGAGAGAGAGAGAGAGACAGCGAGAGAGACAGAGAGAGAGAGAGAGAAAGAGCGAGAGAGAGAGAGAGAGAGACAGCGAGAGAGAGAGAGAGAGAGAGAGAGAGAGAGAGAGAGAGACAGAGACAGAGACAGAGACAGAGAGAATGCCATAGAGTGATAGCTCAGTCTGTCTGCCAACTCTTATTGAGAAATGACATGTCAGTTAACTGTGTTATCTGTGGGAATCCCCGGCGCTTCAAACCCTTCCGGCCTAATTACCGTTATTAGTGGGAATGTCAATCAAACTAGGAATTAAATCACGATCTGAGACCTCCCGCTGTCACCCTGCTGCTGAGCCTATTGTGATGGTGATTAGCAACAGACGCTCCGGACACTCATCTCTGATCTGTCTGTGGCATAGAGAAGAGATGGAGAGGGACAGAGGAGGACAGGAAAGATGGAGGGATAGAGGGGGGAGAATTCAAAAAGGTAAGAGAGACAGCGAGGTAGAAGAGTGTGATAGACAGGGGTAACAGAGTGTAAGAGGGACAGAGGGGTAGTGTGGTGAAAGAGAGAGAAAGAGAGGGAGAGAAGTGTGAAAGAGGTAAATGGCTAGAGATAATGTAATAAAGACAGATAACTGTGAACTGTAAATGAATGTAAGAGAAAGACAGGTAGAAGAGAGAGACAGGCAAAGGTAAATGAGCATAAGAGAGAGATGGGAAGAGGATTGTGAAAGAGAAGTAGATGAAAGTATTCATAGCCCTTGACTTATTCCACATATTGTTGTGTTACAGCCTGAATTCAAAATGGATTCAATTAATTTTTTTCTCACCCATCTACACACAATACACCATAATGACAAAGTTAAAACATGTTTTTAGACATTTTTGCACATTTATTGAAAATGAAATACAGAAATATCTCAATTACATAAGTATTCACACCCCTTTGATATGACACTCCAAATGTAGCTTAGGTGCATCCAATTTCCTTTGATCATCATTGAGATGTCGTTACAACTTGATTGGAGTCCACCTGTAGCCAATGCAATTGTTTGGACATGATTTAGAAAGAAACAGACCTGTCTACATAAGGTCCCACAGTTGACAGCGCATGTCAAAGCAGAAACTATACCATGAAGTCCAAGGAACTGTCCGTAGATCTCCGAGATAGAATTGTAATGAGGCTTATACAGTTCATTCGGAATGTATTCAGACCCCTTACCTTTTTCCACATTTTGTTACGCTACAGCCTTATTCTAAAATTTATTAAATAAATGTTTTTCCTCATCAAGTTACACACAATACTCCATAATGACAAAGCGAAAAACAGTTATTTTTTAACAAATTATCAAATGCATAAAAAATAAAAAACAGAAACACCTTATTTAAATAAGTATTCAGACCCTTTGCTATGAGACTCAAAATCGAGCTCAGGTGCATCCTTTTTCCATTGATCATCCTTGAGATGTTTTTACAACTTGGAGTCCACCTGTGGTAAATTCAATTGATTGGACATGATTTGGAAAGGCACAGACCAGTTTATATAAGGTCCCACAGTTGACAGTGCATGTCAGAGCAAAAACCAAGCCGTGAGGTCGAAGGAATTGTCTGTAGAGCTCCGAGACAGGATTGTGTCGAGGCACAGATCTGGGGAAGGGTACCAAAAAATGTCTGCAGCATTGAAGGTCCCCAAGAACACAGTGGCCTCCATCATTCTTAAATGGAAGAAGTTTGGAACCACCAAGACTCATCCTAGAGCTGGCCGCTCAGCCAAACTGAGCAATCGGGGGAGAAGGGCCTTGGTCAGGGAGGTCACCAAGAACCCAATGGTCACTCTGACAGAGCTCCAGAGTTCCTCTGTGGAGATGGGAGAACCTTTCAGAAGGACAACAATGTCTGCAGCACTCCACCAATCAGGCCTTTATGGTAGATTGGCCAGACGGAAGCCACTCCTCAGTAAATGTCACGCTTGGAATTTGCCAAAAGGCATCTAAAGGACTCTCAGAACATGAGAAACAAGATTATCTGGTCTGATGAAACCATGATTTAACTCATTGGCTTGAATACCAAGCGTCACGTCTGGAGGAAACCTGGCACCATCCCTACGGTGAAGCATTGTTGTGGCAGCATCATGCTGTGGGGATGTGTTTCAGCGGCAGGGACTGGGAGACTAGTCAGGATCGAGGGAAAGATGAATGGAGAGATCCTTGATGAAAACTTGCTCCAGAGTGCTCAGGACCTCAGACTGGGGCGAAGGTTCACCTTCCAACAGGACAACGACCCTAAGCAAACAGCCAAGAAAACGCAGGAGTGGCTTCGGGACAAGTCTCTGGATGCCCTTGAGTTGCTCAGCCAGAGCCCAGACTTGAACCCGATCTAACATCTCTGGAGAAACCTGAAAATAGCTGTGCAGCGACGCTCCCCATCCAACCTGACAGAGCTTGAGATGATCTGCAGAGAAGAATGGGAGAAACTCCCCAAATACAGGTTTGCCAAGCTTGTAGCGTCATACCCAAGAAGACTTGAGGCTGTAATCGCTGCCAAAGGTGTTTCAACAAAGTACTGAGTAAAGGGTCTGAATACTTATATAAATGTGATATTTCAGTTTTCTATTTTTTATAAATTAGCAAACATTTATAAAAACCAGTTTTTGCTTTGTCATTATGCAGTATTGTGAGTAGATTGATGAGGGGGAAAAACTTTTTAATCTATTTTAGAATAAGGCTGTAACGTAACAAAATGTGGAAAAAGTCAAGGGGTCTGAATACTTTCCGAATGCACTGGTATGCACTGGTATAAAACAATTTCTAGTGTTGACAGTTTCTAAGAGTACACTGGTCTCCATCATTGAGAAATAGAAAAAATTGAACTGAGAAACCGGGCAAGAAGGACCTTGGTCAGGGAGGTGACCAAGAACCCAATGACCACTCTGACAGAACTACAGAGTTCCTTGGCTGAGATGGGAGAACCTGCCAGAAGGACAACAGTCTCTACAGCACTTTACCAATCTGGGCTTTATGGGAGAGTGGCCAAACGGAAGCCACTCTTGAGAAAAAGGCACATGACAGCACGCCTGGAGTTTGCAAAAAGGCACATGAAAGACTCAGAGTGTAAGACAAAATCTTAACTCTTTGGCCTGAATGCAAAGCGCTATGTCTGGAGAAAACCAGGCACAGCTCATGACCCGTCTAACACTATCCCAACCATGAAGCATGGTGGTGGCTGCATCATGCTATGGGGATGCTTTCAGTGGCAGGGAGACTGGTAAGATAGAAGGAACAATGAATGGAGTCAAATTCAGACACGTCCTTGATGAGAACCTGCTTCAGAGTGCAAAAGACCTTAGACTGGGGAGAAAATGTACGTTCCAACAGGACAATGACCCCAACCATACAGCCAAAGCAATGCTGGAATGGTGTCTGAACAAGAATGTGAAAGTCATTGAGTGGCCCAGCCAAAGCCCAGACTTGAATCCCATTGAAAATCTGTGGAAAGACTTGAAGATTGCTGTTCACCGCCGCTCCCCACCTAACTTAACAGAGCCTGAGAAAATCTGATGTGCAAAGCTGATACAGACATACCCAAGACAACTCAAAGCTGTAATCGCCGCCAAAGGTGCTTCTACAACGTATTGACTCACGGGTGTGAAGACTTATATAAATTAGATATTTCTGTATTTCATTTTCAATACATTTGCTAAAATTATGTTTTCACTTCGTTATTATTGAATATTGTGTGTAGATGGATGAGAAAAATATATATTTCATCCATTTGGAATTCAGGCTGTAACACAACAAAATGTGGAATACGTCAAGGGGTATGAATACTTTCTGAAGGTACTGTATGTAAGACAGAGAAATGTGTCGAGGAGGTGAGAGAAATAGAGAGGTAGAGAGGTGAGAGGTAGAGAACGCGCTGTGACTTGAAGAGGATATTAACTGTCTTTCCTCTGTAACTTCTGTAACTCTTCCCACCACTGTCTGTCTCTGTCAAAGTCAAGTCAACACAGGCTTTATTGGCCATGGTGGAGAGAGAAGGGGGCCTATGGAGCTGTGGTACTCCTGGGAGAGGAGCGGGGGTAAGCTACACCTCCAACAAACAAAGACAGTGGGTTTCCTGCGGGCAGTTACCTGACGAGCCTGGCCCTGTAGTGGACATACGATCTGTTACCAGATGTTACATTACCTTCACTCTCAGCTAACGCACCGGGAAGCCCCCTTTCTCACAGAGAGAGACCTTAACTCAGACTTAGGAAATATGGATACAAACACACACACACACACTGACAAAAACATATGTATACAGTACAGTGCACTTTCATACACACACACATACAAGAGGAAATTAGCGTGAACACACACATGCTCACACACACACATTCCCTCCTGTACCATGCTCTGAGTCTGTCTCTCTTCCATCTCTCCACCTGCTCCAACTCCTCTCCTGCACCACCTCTCCTCCTGCGCCACCTCTCCTCCTGCGCCACCTCTCCTCCTGCGCCACCTCTCCACCTGCTCCATCTCTGCTCCTGCTCCATCTCTCCTCCTGCTCTACCTCTTCTCCTGTTGCACCTCTCCTCCTGTTCCACCTCTCTTCCTGTTTCACCTCTCCACCTGCTCCACCTCTCCCCTGCTCCACCTCTCCTCCTGCTCCACCTCTCCTCCAGTTCCACCTCTCCTCCTGCTCCACCTCTCCTCCTGCGCCACCTCTCCACATGCTCCATCTCTGCTCCTGCTCCATCTCTCCTCCTGCTCCATCTCTCCTCCTGCTCCACCTCTCCTCCTGCTCCACCTCTCCTCTTGTTTCACCTCTCCTCCTGCTCCACCTCTCCTCCTGCTCCACCTCTCCTCCTGTTCCACCTCTCCTCCTGTTCCACCTCTCCTCCTGCTCCACCTCTCCTCCTGCTCCACCTCTTCCCTGCTCCACCTCTCCGTGAAGAATTGATATAACACGGCTTGTCAAACAGTGAGGTTAACCATTCCAGTTAACCATTAACTAGATTAAAAACCAGGAGAAATGTCTTACACAGTGAGGAATGTATATGTCCTCCTTTAACAAAATGAGACAACATTGAACTGGAGATTGGAGATGAAATGGAGGAGAATAAATAAATCACTGCATCACAAACACACACAATACACACAGTGCTCTTTAGCCTGGTGAACTCTTTGTCACATCCCATGGGATGGCGATAAGATTGAATATAACCCATTACACAACAACCATTTGTTGACCACTCCTTAACACAACTGCCAATGGCTGACTGACTGACGAGGGGACAAACAACTCACTCAGCAAGGGGTGCGTTCAAACACACAACATCCACTCACACTCTCTCCAAAACCTTAGTTTACCATTTCAAGACCTCTCCCAAACACAACTCTAATGCGAGTCCTGAAACACACAAGTTGGTCAGGGGTATGTTCAAAACACACAACGTCCACTAACACTGTCTATGCAGCCTTTCTCTAGTTCCGTCCTCAGCCTGTACCACGCATGGTGTGAAAGGACACAGGGTGTGAGAGGAGAGGGGGTCATGTTTGAGAAGGGTTCTATAACTGCTGTTGAGGCAACTGTTGACGTCTGAGAAGCAACAGCTTGAGAAGCTCCCACAGTACCCAAGACCCAGCTCAGAACAGGCAGACAGACGGGGGAGACGGGGGACATCCAGAGGGGTTAGGGTTAGGGTTTCTTGGCTGCCAGTAAACTGATCCGGCCTACAGATCACTGGGTTTTCCACGGACTTCCTAATTGGTATTCCTGAATTCTGACTTTTCGCACGTGTGTGTGTGTATATACTGTATGTGTGTGTGAGCATGTGTGTGTGTGAGCAAGTGTGCATCTCCCTCTTTCAGTCTCGACGAACCAGGAACAACTGCTGACCAAGAAACACGAGTGGGGGTTGCCATGTTGTAGCGTGCAATAGATGGAATATGTAGGCCATGATCTTTCCTGTCTCTCTCCCTCTGCCTGACACAGATTTATATGTAGCTCTAATAGCCAAACCCTCATCTCTGTGTGTGCTGAATGCCTAAAAAGCCCCATGGATCCTGAATGAACGCTCTTTGGCGCAGCATGTTTCTACTGCACTCCCACTAAATGCATTGGCAGCACTTAACATTGTCTCCCCGAATAGCTTTTGAATTTTAAATGTTCCTTGCAATACAGCCCCCCAACCCCCATTCCTTCTCCTTTCAAGGCTGCACTTGAAATGGTCTACGACCCCCCTGCCACCTTCTTCACTATCATCATCATCTTTGTCATCTTCCTCCCTTGTGACAACAAAACAATCGGGAACTGCAGTAACACAATAGTCAGCTGTAATCCCCCCTCATCCCATCCCTTGATCTCTCTCTCTCATCCTCTCTCTCCATCACTCCCTCTCTGTTTCCTTCCTTCCCTCGAAATCCCATAAAGCCACTAATGACAGGACAGCCTTGAAGCAGTAACCATGGAGAAATCAAAGGCACTAGTAGCCAGCTTCCTCTCTCCATATCTCTCACTATCTTCCTCTCTCCCCAATCGCTCTCTCTCTCCTCTCCTTCTCTTTGAACCCTGTAGTGTGTTTACTGTATAAGACTGTTGTGTTGGATGGAATAGAACAGTGAGAGGGAGGAGAGAGAGAGAGAGAGAGAGAGAGAGAGAGAGAGAGAGAGAGAGAGAGAGAGAGAGAGAGAGAGAGAGAGAGAGAGAGAGTGAGAGAGAGCGGTGAAGAGACACTGGGATGTTTGCTGAGAAAACAGAGAGGGAAGGGATGTGTGTCCAAGCAGGCCAATTAAGTAATGAAAAAATAATCAACAGAAGTCATAAATCTGGGGTCAAACGTCTCCCAGGATGGACTTAAAAACATCCCAGTACAGCACCCTATCCAACGCACACAGCACAGCAGGACCCTACTCCCAGTACCCTCTCTGTGCCGTGCACAAAAGCAGTAACTCCAAACAGAGTAAAGACAACACAGTAAATCCCCACAAACATCAATACACAGCAACGACTCCCTCCAGTGAGCCACCATTACCTAAAACAAAACGGTGAGATAGAGTGAGGAGGGGAGGGAGGAGAGGAAGACAGAGACAGACAGGAGATAGGGTAAGAGAGAAATTACAACAGAGACAGACAGGAGACAGGGTAAGAGAGAAATTACAAGAGACAGAGTTAATTCAAAGTATTAAAGCCTGTGTTTATGTATGAGTACTTGTGTGCATGTGTGTGTGTGTGTGTCTGTGTGTGTTGTGCTCGTGTGTGAGTCTGCATCTCAGCATTCTAATCATGGCTTTAGCTGCTCTTTTTGAAGACCTTTGATGATATTAGGATGAAAAGCTCTGAGGAGTGTTTCTGTGAACCACATCATCCGGTAGCTGACTTCAAACTAGGATTAACCCCGTGAAACCTGTCATTTCATACCCAGATGCCCACCGTTGCCTGCCTGCATACCTGCCTGCCTGCTGCCAATTCACCAACTGGACTGTTTGAATTTCTCCCACCATGGGGTTCCACAGAGAACAAACCACAATGAGATAAGAAAGAGCACTTGTTTGGATTTGAAAAGGTTAGGACGACTTAAACCCTGTCCACAGTAACGCTCATCCACTATCATGAGGATTTATGCAGGAAGCTTAATTGCTCCACTGCAATGTGGTCTACATGAACCAAGCAGGGTGTAACCACTACAATGTCATATATCACATGAATGGAAAGCTGTCAAACCACTGAAATGCGGTGGTGCTATGAATGGACCACAGCTCAACCAGTGTAATGTGGTGTCTTGGAGGTGAATAGGGCGCAGCGTTGTAAATTCTTGTGTGTTTTTGGATTAGCACCAGTGTGTCGTGATGAGGGGTGTCGGCAAGAGGCAGCCCCTCTCTGCTAGAGAAACAATGTTTGAATGAACAGACACTCAGGGCATGGCGAGCTCCAACCTGTCCATGGGAATACCACTCATTACTATAGGACCTCAGTGTTCAGCTCCGTCTCCATCTATCTCCCCCCTAACCTAAACCCAGTGGAGCAGCATGAATCACCCAAACTAATAGCAGTCCCAGTGCTCCTACACCTACAAATGTAGGATCTTCATTTGAGCCAGTTTGCTACAGCAGGAAAATAAATTCTACAGCAACAGGACATTTTAATTCTTATATGGATTATAATTAATGGACATTTTTGTAAGGGTTGATACATTTTTGGGGTGCAAATTAAGTGTGAAATGTCAAAGTGGAAATTACAAACTTTAGAAGCCTTTTTAAAACTCAAATACACTACAAGTTTGCATTTTCTGAAAATTCTCAGCAACGAAAGAGTGATCAAATTAAGATCCTACATCTGTATACCCCCAGGTTAAATGATAGAGGGGGCAAACACCAACTCGCTCTCTCAAAAAAGCCCTTATCGACCTGTCACTCAGGGTGGTGTTAGCTATCACTGTTGAGAGCTGTTGCACAATGAGAGGAATTAATAGGGATCTGGTGTGTGTGTGTTTGTGCGTGTGTGTGTGCTAACTTAGAATACCACCAGCACCCCTAACCCCCTGTAAAAAAATATTCAAGAAGCCCAAGAAGCCCCCTGACTTTTATCTCCACTGGCTAAATGGCAGGCTTTTAATTTCTCTGCTATAATACCATAATAATTACACATGGCCGCAGGGGGGGGTGTTTGACGCCGACAGGGGACGCAGAAATTAAAGCAAGGAAATGACTGGGGGAATTAAGGAGTTGATAGACAAAGGCTGGAAGCTCAGAGTTTCCTACAGCACCTTGAACTCAGCTGACAGGCTGTCTCAGCGATTCTCTCTGCCACCCTTCTCAATGACCCCCTCATCCTTCTTCAACCGACCCCACCCTCCTTAGTGACCCCCCTCACCCTTCCTCACCCCCTCTCACCACAAGAGAGCAAGGCTGAGACAGTACAGCTAGCGAACACTTTTAGGACGTGAAAGAAGCAAAAGCACCTCTCGACCAACAAAACCGACCATCGTTTATCTAAACACACACAACAAATTACAGTAGACAACTGCTGCATACACTACACGTGTTTTCCCCCTACGGCAAGCTTATGGAACTTCCAACACATCAAACGCCTCATAGCAAAGAACAGGTAAAATACAGTAATTTACTAGCTAAAAAGTAACTTTCCTAATCGGAAATAATCCTCAATCTGACAAATCTTTCCGATCCCTGGCTGTCATGAAGTCGTTGTAGAAGTTTGGCTGTTGATGATTCTAACTCCGGGGTGACATGGTATGTCAAGGGAGCCGTTTCCAACCTGCACAGTTCAACTGGTCACAGGTCAATTGCACCGTCATCGGTACAGGCATGCAAAGCACTCTGGGACGGTCTGGATGTCACACACCGCATATCTGTATCACACACAGTCCCACAGGGGTGTGTTATGTGTGTGGTGTTGTGTGTCCTGTGGTCCTTTTTGGTGCACCGTGGAATAGTTTTGTGGTGAGTGTGTGTAGCGCGTTGTAGTTGTGTGGTGAGTCAGGATGTGTGTGTGTGTGTGTGTGTGTGCGTGCGTGTGTGTGTGTGAGTGAAAGTATCCCACAGAGACTCACAGAAACATGCTATTATTAGACAAACGAGCAAGGGGGAGTGAGGGAGAGAGGGAGGGGTTGGGGGTGAGAAGATGGCAAGATAGAAGAGGTAGGAGAGGGAGCGGTCTTGTCCCCTTTCAGAGTGAGAGAGAGGCGTACTGCACTAAAGTTTAGGGGAGTGCTGTTCTATTCAGCCACTGCAGGGGTGTCCTGGACCTGGACGGGTTGCCGGCGAGGCGGGGACTAGTGTTTCTTACTGTCCTATGTACAGACTAAAGGGCCAGGGGTGGGGACTGGAAGAGCTAAGAACAGGAGCTCACTTAGCTACAATCAAAGCACCACCCACTGCTGTATCCAGCCTACTACGTGAGGTACCAGGCCTTCAATTAGCTGGCTTTGGCTTTTAGTGTAGGCACCTGTTTAGTCTCAGACACACAGACTACACAGTGGCATCATGAAAGACTGGGCTCATATAGCAGACAGCCACACAGCCCGGAGAACAACAGTCTCAAAGACAAGGTGAAGAGTGGATGGAGGGAGGAAGAGGGGAGGTGGAGAGGACAGCGTAGTGGAATTGGAGATCTGAGAACGGTGTGGTAGAGGTTTAAGGGAAAGAGGGAGGGTCGCTGGAGAGAGGAAGGGATGGAGCTGGAGAGTGAGGGGTGGTGCAGAACAAGGGATGAATGGAGCAGGAGAGAGGGAGGGATGCAGAGAAAAGGAGGGATGGGTGTAGAGAGAGGGAGGGGTGTTGCTGAACACCAGCCAGGTAACCTCAGAGAGGCGGAGATCCAGATTGGGGAGATGAAGAGGGGGATCTTTGATGGAGAAAAAAATAGATAAGTAGAGAGAGAGAGAGAGAGAGAGAGAGAGAGAGAGAGAGAGAGAGAGAGAGAGAGAGATGCAGAGGCTTGACAGAATGGGAACACCCCACCCTACAAGACCAAATAGCCTACAGAACCGCACTCATTATTTATATAACTCAACATTTTTGACAAGAGAACAGTGGAGTGGAAAAACTAAACTATTGCGTTTGAAAGCATGAGACTTTGCTCAAATCTGGGGCAGATAATGCAAACTATAAATAAATCATAGTTTGTGTCATCTACAGGTAAGGTTGTGAGTAGGCCTACCCTAAATCCATTTTATTCACAAAGGCCCATATATCAATCAATTTAAAAACACTCTGTATAGTCGGAGGCGCACCACACCCCTTCCGCCGCATTCTGAACAGCTAGCTCATTGATCATAGATCAAAGACATAGTGGCCATCCCGGCCGCGACAGGCTGTGGCTCAGCTACAGGCTACCGCAGTCCGTTGTGCGCTCAGAAGTGCACTCTACTGCGGAGCAGGGGGTTCCCACATGACTACAAAGGGCAAGTGCAGTCTGGGTTAACCCCTAAAACAGAGCTAAAACATCTTACGAATTTAACATGATCCCTCTTGTCACTTCGTTTAAAATGTGCCGCGCAGCAAAAAGTTGGCCTACATGTAAGTATTTTCTCTCGAATAATTAAAAAATAACTAACTGAGAAGTCCAGCATTTCTCCGGACAAAACTGCTGAGATTTTCAAAGTCTCGATTTACACCTGTTATTTTGGCACGGTCTGGCACTCACGAACAGGTTGTTTTCACATAAAGCGGGTGACAAGAACAAATTGTACATTCAAGTTGTATAACCGATTTGTATAACTCAAATTCATAGCCTCCAGCCAAGAGGAACGAGCAGCAGTGGGCTAAAACAAGATTTACTTTCTAATATAAACTAGACGTGGACGCGTGAAATCGAATTGTCTTACCTTGCAATGAAAAGCAAAGCAGGAAGGTGCACAAGAGCGAAGTGCGTCCAAATGTTACCATCCCGTCCATGGCTCGATCTGTAACTTTTACAGATTTATTTAGCTTTTTTCTTTAGGTGTTTCTGTCGTTATGTATTTGTGGCAGCAGCAAGTCTTCAGTCGTCCAGAGTTGTTTCTCCCTCGCCCTCTCTCTCTCTCTCTCTCTCTCTTTCTCTCTCTGCCTCTCAATAAAGCGAGCGCTATCCCCCCTCTCTCTCACAGCGAGAAATCTGATGCTGGTGGCAGTCTTGGTTGATATATTTGCACAAAAGGTGACCCACTCCCCCTCCCATCTCTCTCTCCCGCTACACCTCAGTTGCCCTGAAAATACTTGCTAGACTATTCACGTATGCCTACATCGATGGCGGCGGTTTTTGGAAAGTGAAAATAGATTTTCAAAAACAACATTAACACCGAAGTGGATAGTAAAAACTCTTGCCCACTCCAACCACTATTTCTTGTTCCACTAGCCTCCAATATCTATTGTTAGGTTATTACAGTTAATACATTAACAGTATAGCCTATTGATATATTTTCTATTTTCATGAATAACCAACAATAACTAACCGGTACCCACTGTATATAGCCTCGTTGTTGTTATTTTATTGTGTTACTTTTTATTATTTTTTACTTTGGTTTATTTGGTAAATATTTTCTTAACTCTTTCTTGAACTGCATTGTTGGTTAAGGGCTTGTAAGTAAGCATTTCACGGTAAGATCTACACCTTTTGTATTTGGCGCATGTGACAAATAAAGTTTAGTTTGATTTGAAGAACAATAATACACAGCCTACTACCTTGTTAATGAATAGAATAATAATATCAGCTGTGGATCAAATCAGATTCAGAATCATATAGTAGAAAACATCCAGTCCGTTCATATTATGAATTTTTAATAGCCTACACACAATAGCCTCCCTAGCCTAGAGTAGCCTACTGTGGGTAAAATAATCTCTAACCCTGCTAACAGACAATAACAACCCAGCAGACTAGTCTAGCATAGTCATGCCATTCATTCCTAGACATGTAATCCATTCTCCTTCAGGCGTTTTGCTTACTAACCCCCTATAGGCAATTAATGGATAGGGATAAATGGCTTATAACTTTATAATTCCAATTTGAATTCACTGAGTGGGTATTCTGTGACCTGGAGTTGGTTTTGGTTCAATCCGCTATAAACTGGGAGGTTAGGAAGTACATACAGAGTCGGTGATCTACGAGACAGAGTAATCTCTGTAGGCTGTAGGCTACTGTGGAGACTTAAATAACCAGGAGTTTCTACTGGTAATAATGGTTCCACTCAGAGCAGTTGCCTTTTAACACACATTCCAGGGATAGTTGGGCCAAAACAGCTGTCTGATATTTTTTTGCCCCGGTGGAAGTGGAGATGGGATACGCTTCACTCACACACATCACACATCACACATCACTCACACACATCACTCACACACATCACTCACACACCAACAGGGAGGGGTCTGCAATCTGAAGTGCATAGTAGGCACCACACAAACACAAACACACACTAGTGTCGTTACACCACTGATCCACTGAGAGACACTGACAGTGGTTATACTTACATCGTGATGGGTGATGGGACAGCTATGTCATTACCATAGTGATACACACACACACACACAGGCTATTCCCGGCCATGGCGCCAGAAGGAAAGCACCTTCCCACACTCCGCACTCAGTAATATCAATAACACCAGTCATCTCAGATATTGACCGCTCTGAGTTATCTGTGGTGTGTTGGAGAGGAGTCAGAGAGGCAGAGACACAGCAACACAGAGATAGGCTCAGCCTAGATCTAGAGGCTCTGATGTAAGGCCTGTAGTTTAGCTGAGCTGGCCTGATGTCAGGGTGGAGGGGAGCAGTAGTTAACCTAGTGATTTAATATGTCATTACCTAATGGACTCCTGCAGGACGGGAGAGAAGAGGATAGCATTCTGGTCCACAGCCTCGCTCTGACCCCTCTCTAAGCCCCTCACTATGCAGAGGTGGTCAGCTTAGGTGACTGCCTTACTCACAGGTGTGGTTCACCTTTGGTTTGAACATGTGTAATACTATAGTCTATGTAGCTTCTGCTATACACCCATGGGACTTGACACCTTTTAGGTATAGCTTTCTATTCCACCGGGAACTGGAGATACCAGAATACTAGGACACAGAGAGAACATGAGGTGATGGTGAAACTTCAGGGTAAAGCTGTGGGATGAAGACAGGGGTATAGAGGGGGGTAGTACAAAGGAAAGAAGGGATAAACTGAATGAATAATGAAGAGAGGATATAAGAGGTGGGGGGGTTCTTTAATTCCAGAGGATAGTTAACATATAGCCTCGGGGAAAGACAGGAATATGTAGTCAAAGAGAAATGAGGAAATGAGAGAGAGCAGACTATGAGCTCAGGTGAATTCTTATGTCTTCCTTTAGTATTATAGGATATATGACATCTGACAAAAACATCTCCCTTCTTATTTATCTATTCACCATCAGTCCCTCTATCTTTCTCTCTCTTCCCCTTCCTCTCTTTCCCTCCCTCGCTCTCTCTTCTCTCTGGTCTTGGCACAGACCTAACGGAGGATCACTCAGCTTTTCCAGGCAGTGGTACTGTCTACTATGGCTCACATTAATCAGATGCCCTCTAATACTGTTAATGTGCTCAGAATTTAAACAAGAGCACTGATGTGATCAGCTGTACCAACCTGTGCCAACTCCCTGTGAGGTCCACTCTCAGAAAAAAAGAGTGCTATGTAGAACCATTTGTCCCTGTAGAAGAACCCTCTGAAAAAAGGTTCCAGATAGAACCCCTACAGTTCAGATAAAACCCCTTTTTGGTTACAAATAGCACCCTTTCAAGGATTCTATTTGGAACCAGAGGTTCTTTGTGGAACCAAAAAGGGTTCAATATGATCCGAAAAGAGTTCTATCTGTGTCACGATCGTCGTTAAGAGAGGAGGACCAAGGCGCAGCGTGATGAACGAACATGTTTATTTATCATTAGCGATAAACACGGACAGTAAACAAACGACTCGTAACGTCCTAGGTAACATAGACCAACACGGAACAAGAACCCACAAACACAAAGGGAAAAACAGACAGTTTAAATATGGCTCCCAATCAGAGACAACCAGCCACAGCTGACACTCGTTGCCTCTGATTGGGAGTCACTCAGGCCAACATAGAAATAAACCAACTAGAACTCCCAACATAGAATTACACCACATAGAAAGAACACACCCTGGCTCAACATATAGAGTCCCAGAGCCAGGGTGTTACAGTACCCCCCCCTAAAGGCGCGGACTGCGACCGCGCCTCAACTAGAGCAAAACAGGGGAGGGCTGGGTGGGCATTCCTCCTCGGCGGCGGTTCTGGCTCCGGCCTTGCCCACCACCCTCCAATAAACCCCCCATAGCGCCCCTGGTCCGGTCTGGCCCCGCTGGCTGGAGCTGAACTGGACGTAGCAGGAGCGGTTAGCTTCAGCTCCGTAGTGGAGCAGTTGACCGGTACCTTACCAGGCACCGGTGACCCAGGCACGGGTTGTGCTGGACTGACGACGCGCACCCCTGGCTTGGTGCGTGGAGCCGGAACGGGCCGGACCGGGCTGACGACTCGCACCCCTGGCTTGGTGCGTGGAGTAGGAACGGGCCGAACCGGGCTGACGATGCGCACCCCTGGCTTGGTGCGTGGAGTAGGAACGGGCCGGACCGGGCTGACGATGCGCACCCCTGGCTTGGTGCGTGGAGCCGGAACGGGCCGGACCGGGCTGACGACTCGCACCCCTGGCTTGGTGCGTGGAGTAGGAACGGGCCGGACCAGGCTGACGATGCGCACCCCTGGCTTGGTGCGTGGAGTAGGAACAGGCCGGACCGGGCTGGCGACGCACACCGTAGGCTTGGTGCGAGGAGCAGGGACAGGCCGGACCGGGCTGGCGACGCACACCGTAGGCTTGGTGCGTGGAGCAGGGACAGGCCGGACCGGTCTGGCGACGCACACCGTAGGCTTGGTGCGAGGAGCAGGGACAGGCCGGACCGGGCTGGCGACGCACACCGTAGGCTTGGTGCGTGGAGCAGGGACAGGCCGGGCCGGGCTGTGGAGACGGATAGGAGACCTGGAGTGAAGAGCTGCCACAACCCGTCCTGGCTGAATGCCTACCTTCACACACTCTCTCCTCTCTCTCTCCCACTACTCTCTCCTCTTCCATCCTATCATCTCTTCCCTCTGCTCAATCCTTCTCCCTCCAATCTCCTGATTCTGCCTCCTCAACCCTCCTCTCCTCCCTTTCTGCATCCTTTGACTCTCTGTGTCCCCTATCCTCCCGGCCGGCTCGGTCCTCCCCTCCAGCTCCGTGGCTTGATGACTCATTGCGAGCTCACAGAACAGAGCTCCGGGCAGCGGAGCGGAAATGGAAGAAAACTAAACTCCCTGCCGACCTGGCATCTTTTCACTCCCTCCTCTCTACATTTTCTTCATCTGTTTCTGCTGCTAAGGCCACCTTCTACCACTCTAAATTCCAAGCATCTGCCTCTAACCCTAGGAAGCTCTTTGCCACATTTTCCTCCCTCCTGAATCCCCCCCCCCCCTCCTCTCTCTCTGTGGATGACTTCGTCAACCACTTTGAAAAGAAGGTTGACGACATCCGATCCTCGTTTGTTAAGTCTAATGACACTGCTGGTCCTGCTCACACTGCCCTACCCTATGCTTTGACTTCTTTCTCCCCTCTCTCTCCAGATAAAATCCTGCGACTTGTGACTGCAGGCCGCCCAACAACCTGCCCACTTGACCCCATCCCCTCCTCTCTTCTCCAGACCATCTCCGGTGACCTTCTCCCCTACCTCACCTCGCTGATCAACTCATCCTTGACCGCTGGCCATGTCCCTTCCGTCTTCAAGAGAGCGAGAGTTGCTCCCCTTCTCAAAAAACCAACACTCGACCCCACTGATGTCAACAACTACAGACCAGTATCCCTTCTTTCTTTTCTTTCCAAAACTATTGAGCGTGCCGTCTTTAGCCAACTCTCTTGCTATCTCTCTCAGAATGACCTTCTTGATCCAAACCAATCAGGTTTCAGGACTGGTCATTCAACTGAGACTGCTCTTCTCTGTGTCACGGAGGCTCTCCGCACTGCTAAAGCTAACTCTCTCTCCTCTGCTCTTGTCCTTCTAGACCTGTCTGCTGCCTTTGATACTGTGAACCATCAGATCCTCCTCTCCACCCTCTCCGAGCTGGGCATCTCCGGCGCGGCTCACTCCTGGATTGCGTCCTACCTGACCGGTCGCTCCTACCAAGTGGCGTGGCGAGAAGCTGTCTCCGCACCACGTGCTCTCACCACTGGTGTCCCCCAGGGCTCAGTTCTAGGCCCTCTCCTTTTCTCCCTATACACCAAGTCACTTGGCTCTGTCATATCCTCACACGGCCTCTCCTATCATTGCTACGCTGACGATACACAACTAATCTTCTCCTTTCCCCCTTCTGATAACCAGGTGGCGAATCGCATCTCTGCATGTCTGGCAGACATATCAGCATGGATGACGGATCACCACCTCAAGCTGAACCCTGGCAAGACGGAGCTGCTCTTCCTCCCGGGGAAGGACTGCCCGTTCCATGATCTCGCCATCACGGTTGACAACTCCGTTGTGTCCTCCTCCCAGAGTGCGAAGAGCCTTGGCGTGACCCTGGACAACACCCTGTCGTTCTCCGCTAACATCAAGGCGGTGACCCGCTCCTGCAGGTTCATGCTCTACAACATTCGGAGAGTACGACCCTGCCTCACACAGGAAGCGGCACAGGTCCTAATCCAGGCACTTGTCATCTCCCGTCTGGATTACTGCAACTCGCTGTTGGCTGGCCTCCCTGCATGTGCCATTAAACCCCTACAACTCATCCAGAATGCCGCAGCCCGTCTGGTGTTCAACCTTCCCAAGTTCTCTCACGTCACCCCCCTCCTCCGCACACTCCACTGGCTTCCAGTTGAAGCTCGCATCCGTTACAAGACCATGGTGCTTGCCTTTGGAGCAGCGAGGGGAACGGCACCTCTGTACCTTCGGGCTCTGATCAGTCCCTACACCCAAACGAGGGCATTGCGTTCATCCACCTCTGGCCTGCTGGCTCCCCTTCCTCTGCGGAAGCATAGTTCCCGCTCAGCCCAGTCAAAACTGTTCGCTGCTCTGGCACCCCAATGGTGGAACAAGCTCCCTCACGACGCCAGGACAGCGGAGTCACTCACCACCTTCCGGAGACATTTGAAACCCCACCTCTTTAAGGAATACCTGGGATAGGATAAAGCAATCCTTCTACCCCCCCCCCCCACACACAGCGGAGTCGCTCACCACCTTCCGGAGACATTTGAAACCCCACCTCTTTAAGGAACACCTGGGATAGGATAAAGTAATCCTTCTACCCCCCCCCCCCCCCCCAAAATTGTAAAGTGGTTATCCCACTGGCTATAGGGTGAATGCATCAATTTGTGAGTCGCTCTGGACTAGAGCGTCTGCTAAATGACGTAAATGTGCCCTTGAGCAAGGCACTTAACCCTAATTGCTCCTGTAAGTCGCTCTGGATAAGAGCGTCTGCTAAATGACTTAAATGTAAATGTAAATGTAAATGCATCAGCACAGGACGTACAGGGCTGTGTACCCGTACTGGCATAACAGCACGTGACACTGGCGCAGGATATCCGGGACCGAGGAGAGGCACTGGAGGCCACGAGCGCTGAGCCGGCACACTCCGTCCTGGCTGCATGCCCACCTTCGCACAACACGTGCGGGGTGCTCGCACAGGACGTACCGGACTATGTAGGACCACTCGTGGCACAGTACGCAGCTCCGCATACCCCGGAACCTGACCAGTCTCATGCTGCCATGCCTGAGTACGGGGAGTTGGCTCTGCTCTCCATCCAGGCTCCGCCAACCTGCCTTCTGGCCCCCCAAACCCGGTGGCCTCCTCTCCAAATCGCCCTGTGGCAGCCTCCTGCTGCCCAGCCGCCCATGCCGTGTGCCCCCCCAACATTTTTTTTTGGGGTTGCCTCTCGTCCGTCCGACGATGACACTGCTGACGCCGCTGCTCCTCTCTCGCCAGGGCCTTAATCCTAGCCCATGGCCCTTTGCCCCCGAGCATGTCCTCCCAGGACCACGATTTGCCCACCTGGGCCATCGCCAACCTCTCCATCTCCTTTCCCGGCGCTTCCTCCCATGTCCAGTCTGCCTGCTCCTGGACACGCTGCTTGGTCCTTGTATGGTGGGTTCTTCTGTCACGATCGTCGTTAAGAGAGGAGGACCAAGGCGCAGCGTGATGAACGAACATGTTTATTTATCATTAGCGATAAACACGGACAGTAAACAAAAACAACAAACGACTCGTAACGTCCTAGGTAACATAGACCAACACGGAACAAGAACCCACAAACACAAAGGGAAAAACAGACAGTTTAAATATGGCTCCCAATCAGAGACAACCAGCCACAGCTGACACTCGTTGCCTCTGATTGGGAGTCACTCAGGCCAACATAGAAATAAACCAACTAGAACTCCCAACATAGAATTACACCACATAGAAAGAACACACCCTGGCTCAACATATAGAGTCCCAGAGCCAGGGTGTTACAATCTGTAACTTTTTTCAATGGTTCTATAGGGCACTCTTTTTTTCTGAGAGTGTACATGAACACACTTTAAATCTCAAAAAGATGTATTTTAATCTTATATTTACATGATTTAGTCATTAAACAGACACTCTTATCCAAAGCGACAGGGTTAGGGTTAGGCTTATGTTTAGGCTTACAATAAGTGCATTCCACTAAGGTCAGCGAGACAACCACATATCACATAGCATTGAAATATTTTTCTCCCATTTATATACAGTAAATTCTATCCCCTGAGTGCCAGTTTAAACAGTCAACCCTATAGGAAGAGTGGTATGGAATATGAAAGTTGGGAGTTGATGATGCTGGTTAACCATTGATGGCCCTTTGTGTCCCGGGGTCCGTCACAGTTTGTCTGACTGTCTATCTTTATGTGAGATGTCCGGCACAATGCTGCCTACTCTGACAGTAGATCCGTGGGAGGGAATCTGACATGTCCACAGCAGCCTACTGGGCAGCCAAGCAGGATGTGTTACAAGACAATAGGGCTACTTATTAGTCATAGGCTGTGGGTCTACAGTCAGACCATGGTCAATGGGGGTGTCATAGGTCATCTTGTATGGTCATCTTGTGGTTATGCCTGTAATAGTAAAGAAAAACATGGGATCAGTAAACAGTGAGTGTGCATGACTTTACAGTAT